>NC_138890.1:64061029-64342634 GCF_965194825.1 Balaenoptera physalus
GCACAGGGTGTTCTCAGGACTTGAATCCCTGGGCACTCAGCCATCACAGGTAGCTCCCAGCCAGGTGACAAGATCTGAGATAAGCCTGGTCCCTGCTGGCAGCCTGGTATGCCTAGGGCAATTATTTTCAGAAGCCATTGACATCTTGGTTGGCTAGAAAGCCCGGCTGTCACCCGCTGCCCAGGAACTGAACTGCTCATTGGCGCATGGTTTTATGAGTGCCAGCTGCTTTTTCTCATCACCACTTTCAATTAACTCATTGTTTTGGGACCAAAGCTAACAGGAACCCCTTGGGATTCGTTTACATTAATGTTGGGGTCCTGGTTTCTTTCTTTCCTTTTTTTTTTTTTAGAAGAAAATTTCAGGTTTTGTGAAGTGAACAATTAGAAACACCAGGATAGAGTCCCTGGTTGTGGGCCCAGGACAGAAGGGATACATGTTTCCCAAAGTGATGCTGTCAGGTGGCCCTGGCCACCTAGACAAGGTAAACACATCCTTCAGGGCCCAGATCAGTCCTTGTTGGAGGCAGCTGAGGCTGCAGGACAAAGATGCAGGTGAGTGAGGAGACAGAGTACTATGGGGCTTGCTGAAGAAACACCTGGCTGTCCTGGGGGGACCCACGGCCTCAGGGCCACATGTACCGTCTCCCTTATGGAAAGAAGAGGTCTGGAAGAGAACTAAAATGTATTAAACATCTACTACATGCTAAGTGTGATTGCCCTCATTTCACATAATCCCTGTGCAACTATATCAAATAAGAACTATCATTCCACTTTTATAGGTGAGGAAACTAAGGCACAGAGAGGGCAGACCTGACCGGAGTCACACGCCCGGGGCTGGAGGAAAGAGGATGTACACCAGGGAACACAAATGTCTGTGGGAAAGGGGAGTCGGGGCACAGGACTGTGTACAACTGAGTGAAATTCCTTAAAATCCCATTTGAAAGGCTTCCTGTGATAACCACTTGCTTTTCATGGATTTCTTTGGGAAACACTTGATCCTTGTGGCCTGTAGATAGTCCAAGCATGCTGACTTGAAAACCAGAGTCTTTCCTGGGTATATTTCCTCTTATGTTTAAACAAAGGCTTCTGCGTCTCCTCCCCCTCAAGGTGTTTATTGGGTGGCTGGAAGCCCCGTCACAGCTGCCGCTGCTGCGTGGCGGAGGTTGTCTAGATCAGGGTGACCCCTGAGAAGGAGACCCAGACCACCAAGAACAGGAGGACAGGAGGCAGAGGCAGTAGGCAGGCCAAGCCCAGGCCTTTGACTGTCAGTCTGCTTTACCAGAAACATCTCAGGGGAGGTATAAATAGAGCCTAGAGTGAGCCTTTGAGTTGCCATCAACCCAGGGACCTGGGGCAAGTCCCTCCTAACCAGGCAGAGCCTCAGTTTCTCCACCTGCAAAGGGAAGGAACCGGCTGGGCTGCTCCCTAAGGTCTCTCCCAGTTCCAAAGTCCTCTGCTTTGTGTCAAAGAAGACCCGGGGCTCTCGTTATTCCAGAAGTTGAGAAAGCTGCCTTACCTATTATTTTTTCACACCCAAACTCTTCGATGATAACAGAATTTACATTGATCTTCACTTGTGTGTTATTTTAAGTTGCGAATTCACTTAATTACCTCTGTCTTTGATCAAGGCCACCTATTGTTCATGGGATCTGAATTTAATGATGGACCAGATGAATCCAAGAGCTGACCCTACCCACCCCCACCTCCTCCGACATGACATCCAGCAACACTCACTTCCTGAACTGGGTATATAAATACTCAGCACATTTGCAGGACTTTGCAAGCTACCTTTTGTTTCTCCTCCGGAGGGTGTTCATGTGTATGAGCCAAAGGAGATGGGGCGTGAAGAAGCTGAAAGATCTAAAGGGGAGAAAAGGCCGGAAGTTTACAGGGAAGACGGCTAATCCTTGCCAATGGGGTGAAAAAGTCAGACATCTGGTTGCTGGTTGTGTTTCCTGCTAAAATTCAGGGCAAAAGTTCCCCTACAAGGTTGAGTCTGGGAGAGAGGAGAAGAAAGAGAGTAGGAGGGGAGATGTGAGACAGAAATCCTGCAGCCGGGGGAGGGGGGAAGGGGCAGGCAAAAACAACTGTTCTGGTATTCTTTGAGCTCAAATCTTCTTCCAAGAGTGGGATGGAAATTTGGCAAAAAATTCAAAGCACTCCGGCTTCCGGGGAGTGAGCGGTATCTAAGAAGCCCTCACAGGTCTGCCCTTGGCTCATTGCCATGTTTGCAGGAGGAGCCGTACAGCTCTGATCCAAAGTCCTGCCGGATAACAGATGCTGGGAGTTAACCTGGGATTCTTCATTAACAGTGCAAATTAGCAAGAAGGAAAATAAACAGATACTCGGATGCTCTATGTGTGCTCCCGACTGCAATAATCCCTTACATCACAACAGCACTTTGTCCGTTTACAAAGGATAATGTCCTACATGCGATTCCCATCATCCCATCTTGGTGACGGATGAGGGTCAGGCCTGGGATATGAATCTCCATTTCACAGAAGAAGAAACAGGATCAGAAAAGAGAAGTAATTTGGCCTTGATTAGGCTTCCAGGCCCAGACTTGTCCTTGTCCCTACAATGCCCAACCTCATAAGTCACCAGGAACTGTGAAGAGGCCTGAGCCCCATATGTGGGCACCTGGGGAACTTTCTGTCCAAGGTGCCGTTTCTGGGCCACAAGGAGTAGAACCAATTCTTTGAAACTGAGAGCTTTCCGAAGCATTTGCTAGTAATGCTGGTCCAGTGCCTATTTGTGTCACAACCGACCAACCCAACTTGAAATTCCATTTTCCCTGAAATGAACTGTAGTCGATAGCCCTTCATTTATGTTAACAATGGATGAATTGCTACTACACAATTTTTTCAACTTTCTACGCGTCTGAACATTTTCATAATATGATATCAGGGGAAATAATTTTTATTCTATGTTTGAACCTTCAAATAAAATTGATGAGTTGGCCTGCCTTCCTTCCCTTCTTCCATTCATCATTCGACACATATTTACTGAACACTGTGCCCAGTACTGGGGATACAGCAGTGAACCCAACAGTCATGAACTTTGACTTCATGATGAAGACTGACAATACACGAATTAACACATTTGAAAATATAATGCTACCTCTTCATAAGTGCCTAGAAGGAAAGTGTTATGGTAGAGAAAACTTAATAGGAGGACCTGTATTCAGATGGGGAAGTAGGTCAGGAGAGAAAGCATGAGGAGCAAAGTTCTGGAGACAGGCAAGATTGTCAGGGGGCCTAGGAACTCGAGAGGAAAACCAGTGTGACCTGAGCTCCTGGGAGACTCTGAAAGAGGCTGCTAAGCCAAGAAGCACATTCAGCAACACAGCTTGGAGGATGCTTCTACCGTGAACCTCAGTTTTATCCCCTATAAAGTTGGAGAGCGATACCAACATCACTGGATATTTGAGAGAACGATCAGGTTCTAGCCCAATAAAATGGAAATCCTAACCTGAGGTAGGCAAACCTGCCTCTATCATGTTACCAGATTTGCTTCATCGTAATGTCTCATTGGTCTTCATCAGCGGTGGCTGGAGCATTTTGCTTTGAATTTCTCCTACCATTAAAGTGTTAAGCGATCCGTAAGCACGTGAGAGGTGGCACTGCTGAAGGACACTGCAGAGCTTCAGTCCAGGGTCACCTTCCAATTTCCTGTTGGTGAGCTTTCCAGTGCTAATGGTAGGGGCCCAGCTCACGTAATAGACAAGGCTGGCTTTTGTATGTAGGAAAAAATTTCCTCCTTTTCTCATCTCACTCTCTGCCACCATATTTGGGAGACATTTTGAAAACTTAAGGGATGAAGTAAGTACGGACAAAGCGTTTTATCAGCTGTAAAGCAGCGTTTCTCAGCTGCGTGTCTTCTAGATCCCCCTTTCCCCTTTCTCACTCCTTTCAGAATCACAAAACCTTGGGTGGTTGGTATTACAAATATATGAGTACTTTTTTGTTTTCCAAGAATTAAATTATACTTTATATCATGTGCTAGAGTTTATAAAACCCTTTGATGAAACTTATTGGAAGGCCTGATAACCCTGGCTGTCTTGTTCACTGCTGTGTGTGCAACACCTAGAAATGCGCCTGGCCCATAGGAAGCAATCAGTAACTATGAGTTTGGTGAGTTAATTAACGAATCACATTTTAGAGGTGGGGCTACAGAGGCTTAGTAAGATTCAATGACTTTTCCAAGTTCATGCAATTGCTAAACAGTAGGGCCAGGACTAGAATCAGTTCCTCAGAAGTCTCATTTAGGCTTTTTCCTGGGATACTACCCCTATTTTTATGGTATAATCATAAACTCAGAAATAATATGAAATATATTATGTATTTGAAATAGCTGAAATGGCTATCCTAGTAGCTTACTCTTATAATAAATTTGATTTTTTGTTTTCTAAACGATGGGGATTATAAACTATACCTAGTGTGGGAAGGAGCAGTAGATGGGAGGCCATAGGCTCTCATCGAGAGGCAGAAAGACTGAGAATCAGGCTGGAGCTTGGAGGGCTTGGCTGGCTGGCACCAGTTAGTATATGGGCAAACTGTGCCACATACTGTCACAGCTGTAGATGAGAGCAGCCCTGCATCACAGCATTTGATGAAACCTTCAAGAAAATTCAAAATCAGAAAGGACACGCCATAAACTCTAAGAGTGTTTATCTAGAGAATAGGAGCAGACCCAGCAGACTTCCAATTTGACTTTACAGACTCCTGCATTGCTTATATTTGTACAGTGAAGTATATTAAGCACAAGAGCCCAACAAAATCAGAAGCCTTCACTATATTTCGTATGTTCCACTGAAAAAGCCTGGAAAACAATGCACCTCAGTTTAGCATGTTTCCATAAAATATAACTAAGGTATGAAGAAAAATAATGAAAATAGAAAGGAAAGGCTCATTTTCACTACTGCTATGAAATAATAATGCCTAACATGTATTGAAAGCCTATGACAAACCAGGCTCCATGCTAAGCACTTTGCTTACTTATCTCATGTACCACTCATGACAACACTATGAAACAGTCCCTTTTATTATCCCAAATGATGCGAGAGTTGGGCCCCAGTTAAGAAACTGGCACACAGGCCCTGAGCTTCACTGGTTTCTTTGGTGTGTGAATCCTGCATTAAGGGGGTTGTGACAGATTAGAAGTTCATACAAGTTGTACGAAACAGCACGCCTTCAACAACTCTTTCCCGCTCCCTACTGGTTACAGATGCTAATTAGAAAACCCTCTCTCTACCAGCTGCCCGTTCCCCCCCTCCCCTAAATTGGAAGCCCCTTGCACCAGTTCACCCCCTGCCGGAAACTCCCAGCTACTCCTGATGCACAAGAGGAGATAACCCTTTCTTCACTTGATTAAACTTTTAATAATTTCAATGTGTTCTGTATCTTCAAAACATGCTGTTTATCTTGCTATTTGGCGTTTACAAAGCAGCATGTGAAAGTGGCGAGATATTTTCCTTTGACTCCAAGAAAAGATATGGACATTTGAGTCGTGAATTCCTCAGTGGGCCCAGCTTTGCTCTGTATCTTTATGGTGGAATGTGGCATCTTGAAATATGGAGGTGGTTGTCATGGGGAAAAGTTTTGCTCACTAAAACAAGAAAATGAGGGTGAATTTTGACTCTTTTCTAATTAAACTAACTTGCTCCGTATCTTTGAGATGTACCCTTGCTCTACTGGTGAAGCCCCAGATGGTGTTTTAGTGCTTCCTGAGGCTCAGAAAATGAAAGATCAAGTCCCTTCATGGAGCAAGGGAGCTTTGCTTCTGTTTGATCAGTCTGGATGGAAAAAGGTTTAGAAAAGATGCCTACAGCTCTCACATCAGGAGCAACAGCTTCTAGCTTGTGGAGGCAGCTACCAGTCCCAGCACCTAGGACCTGGTGCTGAACCTCTCAAAACTTCATCAATTTCCTCCTCTATAAAACAAGCACAATTAAAAACTCTGCATCATGAAACCCAGTCCTGCTTCTCCATGCTCCAGAGTTGAGGTGGAGAGCAGAACTGAGACAGTCGTGTGGCTGACAGGGTCCTGGTGCTCCAGCCAGGTATGAGGCCTGAGACTCTGAGGTGGGAGAGCCGAGTTCAGGACATCGGTCCACCAGAGACCACCCAGCCCCTCGTAATATCAATTGATGAGAGCTCTCTCAGACATCTCTGTCTCAGCGCTAAGACCCAGCTCCACTCAACGGCCAGCAAGCTCCAGTGCTGGACACTCTATGCCAAACAATTAGCAAGACAGGAAGACAACCCCACCCATTAGCAGAGAGGCTGCCTAAAATCATAATAAGTTCACAGACACCCCAAAACTCACCATTAGACGTGGACCTGCCCACCAGAAAGACAAGATTCAGCCTCATCCACCAGAACACAGGCACCAGTCCCCTCCACCAGGAAGCCTACACAACCCACTGAACCAACCTCACCCACTGGGGACAGACACCAGAAATAAGAACTAGGAACCTGCAGCCTGTGAAAAGGGGACCCCAAACACAGTAAGTTAAGCAAAATGAGAAGACAGAGAAATACACAACAGATGAAGGAGCAAGGTAAAAACCCACCAGACCAAACAAATGAAGAGGAAATAGGCAGTCTACCTGAAAAAGAATTCAGAATAATGAAAGTAAAGGTGACCCAAAATCTTGGAAATAGAATGGAGAAAATACAAGAAACATTTAACAAGGACCTAGAAGAACTAAAGAGCAAACAAACAATGATGAACAACACAATAAATGAAATTTAAAATTCTCTAGAAGGAATCAATAGCAGAATAACTGAGGCAGAAGAATGGATAAGTGACCTGGAAGATAAAACAGTGGAAATAACTACTGAAGACCAGAATAAAGAAAAAAGAATGAAAAGAACTGAGAACAGTCTCAGAGACCTCTGGGACAACATCAAACGTACCAACATTCGAATTATAGGGGTCCCAGAAGAAGAAGAGAAAAAGAAAGGGTCTGAGAAAATATTTGAAGAGATTATAGTTAAAAATTTCCCTAACATAGGAAAGGAAATAGTCAATCAAGTCCAGGAAGTGCAGAGAGTCCCATACAGGATAAATCCAAGGAGAAACACACCAACACACATATTAATCAAACTATCAAAAATTAAATACAAAGAAAAAATATTAAAGGCAGCAAGGGAAAAACAACAAATAGCATACAAGGGAATCCCTATAAGGTTAATAGTTGATCTTTCAGCAGAAACTCTGCAAGCCAGAAGGGAGTGGCAGGACATAATTAAAGTGATGAAAGGGAAAAACCTACAACCAAGATTACTCTACCCAGCAAGGATCTCATTCAGATTTGACAGAGAAATTAAAACGTTTACAGACAAGCAAAAGCTAAGAGAATTCAGCATCACCAAACCAGCTCTACAACAAATGCTAAAGGAACTTCTCTAAGTGTGAAACACAAGAGAAGAAAAGGACCTACAAAAACAAACCCAAAACAATTAAGAAAATGGTCATAGGAACATACATGTCGATAATTACCTTAAATATAAATGGATTAAATGTTCCAACCAAAAGACATAGACTGGCTGAATGGATACAAAAACAAGACCCATATATATGCTGTCTACAAGAGACCCACTTCAGACCTAGGGACACATATAGACTGAAAGTGAAGGGATGGAAAAAGATATTCCATGCAAATGGAAATCAAAAGAAAGCTGGAGTAGCAATTCTCATATCAGACAAAATAGACTTTAAAATAAAGACTATTACAAGAGACAAAGAAGGACATTACATAATGATCAAGGGATCAATCCAAGAAGAAGGTATAACAATTGTAAATATTTATGCGCCCAACATAAGAGCACTTCAATACATAAGGCAAATGCTAACAGCCATAAAAGGGGAAATTGACAATAACACAATCATAGCAGGGGACTTTAACACCCCACTTTCACCAATGGACAGATCTTCCAAAATGAAAATAAATAAGGAACTACAAGCTTTAAATGACACAATAAACAAGATGGACTTAATTGATATTTATAGGACATTCCAACCAAAAACAACCAAATATACTTTCTTCTCAAGTGTTCATGGAACATTCTCCAGGATAGATCATGTCTTGGGTCACAAATCAAGTCTTGGTAAATTGAAGAAAATTGAAATTGTATCAAGTATCTTTTCCGACCACAACGCTATGAGACTAGATATCAATTACTGGAAAAAATCTGTAAAAAATACAGACACATGGAGGCTAAACAATACGTTACTAAATAACCAAGAGGACACTGAAGAAATCAAAGAGGAAATCAAACAATACCTAGAAACAAATGACAATGAAAACACGATGACCCAAAACCTATGGGATGCAGCAAAAGCAGTTCTAAGAGGGAAGTTTATAGCAATACATTCTTACCTCAAGAAACAAGAAACATCTCAAATAAACAACCTAACCTTACACCTAAAGCAATTAGAGAAAGAAGAAGAACAACAAAAAAACCCCCAAAGTTAGCAGAAGGAAAGAAATCATAAAAATCAGATCAGAAATAAATGAAAAAGAAATGAAGGAAATGATAGTAAAGATCAATAAAACTAAAAGCTGGTTTTTTGAGAAGATAAACAAAATTGATAAACCCTTAGCCAGACTCACCAAGAAAAAAAGGGAAAAGAGTCAAATCAATAGATTTAGAAATGAAAAAGGACAAGTAACAACTGACACTGCAGAAATACAAAGGAACATGAGAGATTCCTACAAGCAACTATATGCCAATAAAATGGACAACCTGGAAGAAATGGACAAAATCTTAGAAAAGCACGACATTCCAAGACTCAACCAGGAAGAAATAGAAAATATAAACAGACCAATCACAAGCATTGAAATTGAAACTGTGATTAAAAATCTTCCAACAAACAAAAGCCCAGGACCAGATGGCTTCACAGGTGAATTCTATCAAACATTTTGAGAAGAGCTAACACCTATCCTTCTCAAACTCTTCCAAAATATAGCAGAGGGAGGAACACTCCCAAACTCATTCTACGAGGCCACCATCACCCTGATACCAAAACCAGACAAACATGTCACAAAGAAAGAAAACTACAGGCCAATATCACTGATGAACATAGATGCAAAGATCCTCAACAAAATCCTAGCAAACAGAATCCAACAGCACATTAAAAGGATCACACACCACAATCAAGTGAGGTTTATCCCAGGAATGCAAGGATTCTTCAATATACGCAAATCAATCAATGTGATACACCATATTAACAAATCAAAGGAGACAAACCATATGATCATCTCAATAGATGCAGAGAAAGTTTTGACAAAATTCAACACCCATTTATGATAAAAACTCTCCAGAAAGTAGGCATAGAGGGAACTTACCTCAACATAATAAAGGTCATATGTGACAAACCCACAGCCAACATCGTTCTCAATGGTGAAAAGCTGAAACCATTTCCTCTAAGATCAGGAACAAGACAAGGTTGCCCACTCTCACCACTATTATTCAACATAGTTTTGGAAGTTTTAGCCACAGCAATCAGAGAAGAAAAAGAAATAAAAGGAATCAAAATTGGAAAAGAATTAAAACTGTCACTGTTTTCAGATGACATGACACTATACATAGAGAATCCTAAAGATGCCACCAGGAAATTACTAGAGCTAATCAATGAATTTGGTAAAGTAGCAAGATACAGAATTAATGCACAGAAGTCTCTTGCATTCCTATACACTAATGATGAAAAATCTGAAAGAGAAATTAAG
Source organism: Balaenoptera physalus (assembly GCF_965194825.1). Lineage (NCBI taxonomy): Eukaryota > Metazoa > Chordata > Mammalia > Artiodactyla > Balaenopteridae > Balaenoptera > Balaenoptera physalus. The sequence continues at coordinate 64,070,768 of NC_138890.1, forward strand.
GAAACACTCCCATTTACCATTGCAACAAAAAGACTAAAATACCTAGGAATAAACCTACCTAAGGAGACAAAAGACCTGTATGCAGAAAACTATAAGACTGATGAAAGAAATTAAAGATGATAAAGATGGAGAGATATACCATGTTCTTGGATTGGAAGAATCAACATTGTGAAAATGACTCTACCACCCAAAGCAATCTACAGATTCAATGCAACCCCTATCAAACTACCAATGGCATTTTTCACAGAACTAGAACAAAAAATTTCAGAATTTGTATGGAAACACAAAAGACCCCGAATAGCCAAAGCAATCTTGAGAAAGAAAAACGGAGCTGGAGGAATCAGGCTCCCGGACTTCAGACTATACTACAAAGCTACAGTGATCAAGACAGTATGCTACTGGCACAAAAACAGAAATATAGATCAATGGAACAGGATAGAAAGCCCAGAGATAAACCCACGCACATATGGTCACCTTACCTTTGATAAAGGAGGCAAGAATATACAATGGAGAAAAGACAGCCTCTTTAACAAGTGGTGCTGGGAAAACTGGACAGCCACATGTAAAATAATGAAATTAGAACACTCCCTAACACAATACACAAAAATAAACTCAAAATTAAAGATTAGGATTAACGACCTAAATGTAAGGCCAGATATTATAAAACTCCTAGAGGAAAACATTGGTAGAACGCCCTATGACATAAATCACAGCAAAATCCTTTTTGACCCACCTCCTAGAGAAAGGGAAATAAAAACAAAAATAAACAAATGGGACCTAATGAAACTTAAAAGGTTTTGCACAGCAAAGGAAACCATAAAAAAGACGAAAAGACAACCCTCAGAATGGGAGAAAATATTTGCAAATGAAGCAAATGACAAAGGATTAATCTCCAAAATACACAAGCAGCTCATGCAGCTCAATATCAAAAAAACAAACAACCCAGTCCTAAAATGGGCAGAAGACCTAAATAGACATTTCTCCAAAGAAGATATACAGATTTCCAACACATGAAAGGATGCTCAACATCACTAATCATTAGAGAAATGCAAATCAAAACTACAATGAGGTATCACCTCACACCAGTCAGAATGGCCATCATCAAAAAGTCTACAAACAATAAATGCTGGAGAGGGTGTGGAGAAAAGGGAACACTCCTACACTGTTGGTGGGAATGTAAATTGATACAGCCACTATGGAGAACAGTATGGAGGTTACTTAAAAAACTAAAAATAGAACTACCATACGACCCAGCAGTCCCACTACTGGGCATATACACTGAGAAAACCATAATTCAAAAAGAGTCATGTACCACAATGTTCATTGCAACACTGTTTACAATAGCCAGGACATGGAAGCAACCTAAGTGTCCATCGACAGATGAATGGATAAAGAAGATGTGGCACATATATACAATGGAATATTACTCAGCCATAAAAAAGAAAAGAAACTGAGTTATTTGTAGTGAGGTGGATGGACCTAGAGTCTGTCATACAGAGTGAAGTAAATCAGAAAGAGAAAAACAAATACCGTATGCTAACACATATATATATGGAATCTAAAAAAAAAAAAGGTTCTGAAGAACCTTGGGGCAAGACAGGAATAAAGATGCAGATGTAGAGACTGGACTTGAGAACATGGGGAGGGGGAAGGGTAAGCTTGGAGAAAGTGAGAGAGTGGCATGGACTTATATATACTACAAAATGTAAAATAGATAGCTAGTGGGAAGCAGCTGCATAGTACAGGGAGATCAGCTCGGTGCTTTGTGACCACCTAGAGGGGTGGAATAGGGAGGGTGGGAGGGAGATGCAAGAGGGAGGGGATATGGGGGTATATGTATACGTATAGCTGATTCACTCTGTTATACAGCAGAAAGTAACACACCATTGTAAAGCAATTATACTCCAATAAATATGTTAAAGAAAAAGAAAGTAATTTTGAAGTTCTACTTGAAATAAAAACAAAAAAACCCTCTGCATCATAAGGTTATTGGGGTGATTAAATGAGATAAAACATGTAAAAAGCACTTAAATACTGCCTAGTACACAGCAAATTCTCAATATAAACTTTATTATTATAGTCTCCGTGGGGTGCCAGATGTTGAATAAATACATCTCACAAATTGTCACGGTATGGTTGAGATAAATGCCACAAAGTGTAAAGTGTAATGAGAAATTATAATAGGATAACATAACCAACCCTGCCTGGGTGGTCATATAAAACTTGCTGGAGGAAGTGAATGTAAAACTGAAACCTAAAGGGTAAGAAGAATCCTTCAAATAGGAGAAGGTCAGCACTAATCAAATACACTCTTCAAAAACCAACTACATTAACATTTCCTTGAGTATTTAATTATTACTGCTTTAAATAAAAACTACAAATGTAAAAAGCAAACAATTATATGTCGTTACCGTTTTGTATTTGTGTATCTTTAATAAATAAGTTAAATATGTCTTCAAATATTTATCAGATATTTGAGTCTTTCTTTAATGATTTCATTTATGTTCTTTGCCCAAGTTTCTTTGGCGGGGGCATCTGTATTTTTATTTACTTTTGAAAGCTCTTTATATATTAAATATATTAACCCTCTATCATAGTTATCATAGACAGCTTTCAAAATTTGTAATTCACCTCAATTTTGTGATGCTCTTTAAACTTAAAAAAATTTATAATCCAAACTCACTGATAGCTTGATAAATATATTTGTTATTGTTGATGTTGTTTATACGTTTAGAGAGCTCTTGCCCCTCCTAACTTCAGATGAACATTCACCTATATTTTCTTCTTTTATGGTTTTGTTTTTGATTCACATCCTTATAGTTAAAAAAAAATCTCTGCAATGTTTCAATTATGTTTTATTGGTTCTACACCCACTTATTTTGATTCTTACTTAGGATAGCCTACTCTTCTTGGAATTAGTCTCAATTATTTATCCTCCAAGTAGATCATTTCCTTTCTCTTAATCTTTATTGCTTTTCCCCATTTCCTCTGCATTTTGCAGACTGCTAGAGTTTATCCTTCATGTCAGAGATTCAATTTTCTGGTCATTTAGTTTTTTATTGCCTCCAATTCAGATGATTTTAATCTTACCATTAATATAGTACTTTCCTTGCCCTCCTTCTAGCCCTTTCATCTTGTTTTCTTCTTATGGTTTTCTACTCCTGTTTCATAGAAGCTTTGTTTATTGAAGGTGCCAAACAGTTTTCTAAAACTTTCTTCTGGGATTTGCTGAAAGTCATTTTTATTGTTACATTCTTCCACTGAATTTTTAAGATGTTATTTCTGTTCCTGTGACTCTTCACGAGGGTTTTAGCTGTCCCGTGTCAGGCTTCCCCTTCCCCACTTGGTTCTGCACAAAGAGAGAACTAACTACAGGGGCAGAAGAGTGGGTGGATTGCCCAGCTCCACTTTTCATCAGTAGATGAAAAGCAGTAGAGTAGGTGGCTGTAATAGCTCATGATCCAATTTCCAGTGTCCAGTAGGAATACCTGTCATGATTTTCAGCAGAACTTCTTCTTCATGTAAGATCTTACTTGGAACTCTGACATAAAAAATCTATAAAATCATAAAAGCTTGATTTAAGTGAGGGATAAGGGCTCTGAATATCACTTGTCATATGCTTCTTGTCCTAAGGGAGATTTTCTCTTACTTCTCGGTTCCTGGCTCTCTGATGGGTTCAACAGATGGAATAAATGAGAATTGCAAACCCTCATCAGGTGCCGCTGTGAAGATTTCTTTGCTCTTCCTTTTTGTCAAAGCATTGACCTTGGGACCTCAGCCCTCTAAAATTCCCCATACCATCTCTCTCTCTCTTGCCCACCCCCAAACTCCCTGCCCTCCTTTCTGCGATTTGCAGTCTTTGGATGGATGTAGAACATACGGTGATGAGGGGTGTGGGAAATCGTAGTCCTCAGTCTCCTCAACATATGGCCTCCCGGGGTTCTGAAATGTCTATCTGATTGCATGGGTGTTGCAGAACTCCTAAAGGGTAGAAAACGGAGGTTGCTGAAGATTCTTTCTGCCTTCGTTTTAGGAAACAGGGATACTCTATTTCACGGATGAAGCAAGATTTGTCACCATTTTTTTCCCTCTGTCTTACTCTATTAGTCCTAAATTTGGTGAAAATTCTTCCCAAATTCAGTTTAAGGTTATCCTTCAGGCAATGTAAGCTGTGGAAATTTTCTGTACCTTCACAAATACTTTGGTGGAATATTGGGGGTAGGGGTTGGTATGAGGTTGCTTGCTTGCATTTAAAGCTGCAAGTTCCAGGGATCATTTCATGATTCATCTGGGGACCGTAGGATTGACTGCTCCTGACCTATCTATCGAGTGGTCCTGTATTTACACTTAAATTTTTCTTTATTTTAAAATTTCATCCTTTAAAATGTTGACTTCTTTTCGTTGATAAGATATTCAATAGTGTATCGTTATGATTTATATTGGGAGTATATGTTCAGACATTTTTACCAATAGAGGTAGTTGCGATCAAAACATCATGGGGAAAAAAAACCACGGAGACCACCAGTCTCTAAGATACTCTGGCACACCTGGCCCTGGAAGTTTAAATGTCCCCCTCTGTCCCTTCTTCATCACTCCGTAGGGGCTCAGGTCCAGGAGAAGGCGAAGAGGCCTCCTGGGCCTTAAGTCTCCCCCACTAGACTCCCAGCCCGGCTCCTTCCCCACCCAGGACTCAGACGCAGGCGTGAGGGTCCCCTTTCTTTCCAGTTTGCTACACCCATGACCTTGCTTTAGGATATTTTGTTCTGTTCCAGAGCCCAACAAAGTCAGCATTTAGCTAATGAGCACCATATTATTGAGAATGTAAACGACCCCATTGTTTCTCCCACTTTATGGAGGAAGGTGGCTTCCTGAGGTAAATTAATTTGCGGAAGGAGTCATAATAACCAATTGCTTTACAATAAGCAACGCTTTATGCCAGTCATGCATAGGATGGGGCGCGGGGAAAATATTACACAGTATATTTTTCTTCAACTTAAGTCTTTTATGGAAAAAAAAATGTGTCTTAAAGCTTTAAAGTATTCAAGCTATGAACTCTGAACAGTTCTAAAATGCTCCCCTGCATTCTTCCTCATCTTCTTTGAATATCTTTGGAAGAGATGCAAGTGTGAGGGAACTGGAAAAAGGAAAACAGTCCCATCAGGATGGTTAAATATGGCTCTTTGCCCTGCTAGGGTAGATAGTTCAGAGGAGATCACAGAAGAATCTGGCAGTGAAAAAAGGACAAGGATTCCAAAGAGTCGGCAGCCACTAACTAGGAAGGGAGACTTAGAAAACCCTGGCAGCGTGAGGGTAAAAATTCAAACAGCACAGAAGGGAAGAAGTGATCTATGTTCCATGACTGTCAAACTCAGATATATGTACAAATATTCATATGTAATGTTTATCTTCAAATCAGGTCTTTCATAAAAAAATGGCGGAAAACGCTTCTATATAAGGTGTTCAAACTATCAACTCTAAACAGGTTTCAAAAGGTACCCTGAATCCTCCTTTTCTTATCTTCTTTGAATACTTTTAGAAAAGAAGCCATTTTTTAAGTAAAACACAACTAGGTAAGGCAACTGATGAAATTTTTTAAAACTAGGACAATGAAAGCCTGTCACATAGACATTTCATAAATATTTATTTAGATACCGATTTGCAAAATAAAACTACAGTGCTCTTTTTGCAGTTTGATTTTTTTCTCTCAACAGTATACTTTGGGCATCTTTCCATATTAGTTCCTGGAAATTGGTAGCATTACTGTTAATTGCTACATTGTGTTAGATTGTAGGGATGCACTGTAATTTGTTTGACCCAACCAATGGATGTTTTAGTGTTTCCCTTTGGTTTTCTATCACAGTCAAAGCTGCAACAAACGTCATTTTGTGTCTTTGCACACAAGTGGGAGTCCTTCTGTAAGATAAACTTGTAGGAGTGAAAACACTGGGTCAAAAGGCATACAGAGGGTGGGGTTTCAGGATAAAGTCTTAATACTTCTCCAGCAGCTCTAAGAGAAAAGCGGGAAAAGGATCAGGACTCCTCAGCCCTGTCCCTTCATTCCAGGTACTCTAGAACCCATTCCAAACAGGGCTTCACCAACGGTCTGGGTTTGCGTAACACCGAGAGCAGACCCTAAGACAAGTATTTAAGTGCAAGTAGTTTATTTGAGAGGTGATCTCAGGAAATACAAGCAGGGGAATGGGTAAGGAAGACAGGAAATAAAGGCTGTGTTATCAAACCATTTCCCACTATGGGCAGCTGGGGTTCAATCCTGCTGGGAAACACTAGGAAAGAGTATGGAATACATCCCAGAGATACCCCAACCATGGAACATGGAAGCTGGTGTACTTATGCATTATGGCCATACCCTGTCTTTGGTTGAGAAGTGAATCAAGGGGCATTAAGTATCTGGCTCTTCCAACCTGTCCTGGGTAGAGGTCAAGTGCATCCCTGTAGCTGGCAGAGAGCTGCAGATGTTTGGAGTAATCAGGTGCTGTGTAGAGATGAGTGCCAAGAGGGTGCAGGCAAGGCAATGAGAGCATCTGCTTCATCATTTCTGCGAAAGTGTCACGATTCCCAAACAGAACTAAAAACTCCTACTTAGTGGAAGAAATCAGAAACCCACTGATGTTTGCTAAGATGGACACACGCCCTATTTGGCTTGGCAGCATCTAAAACCCCTTTCTTTTGGGAGAGACTCCTTTATGCTACAGTTCCCGGAGGGAGGCTGAGCCCCCTTTCCACCATAAAAGCCCAAATGGGGAATGTTTATACCCTGCCTGCTGTGTTTGCAACAAATGAGTGGTGCAAAGATTCAGGGACAGTCAGGACCGATTCACGGTGGCAGTAGCTAGGTTAAGAATCCAGCAGCATGATGAGTCTTCAGGAGAGCAGAGCTGGCAAAGTGTAGTAACCAGACTTTTCCCAGTTTCATCCCCAGCCATCCTACCTCCATCGGTTTCTCCCAATTTTCCAAGCCTACTTCTCTAATGCATCCATCAATTCTTGGAGCTCCCCAATTGCTTTCGAATAACACAACAGAAACAGAGTTTATGTTGTTAGCAATAAAGAAGCTTAACTACTGTCTGTAATCATTTCTCCCCCGCTCCCACCATCTTCTCACAGAACTATCCATGCAAACAGACAAATAACTATTTTGAATATTACACACCAGACTACTGGGCAATGGTCATAGACATCAGAAGGACTCTCCATCAGTGGTAAACTGGCTAAAGCCCAATAGCTGATTGCTGGAGTCACGGGTAGGGGAAAAAAAAAAAAAAGATAATGGGGGATATCTAACTGCTCTTAGGGTGGTCCACTGCTTGTTAGATGTCACCTTCCCTAACTAAAGACAGAAGCCACCCCATCACCAACCTCAGCATAGGTGCAGCTTTCTAGGCACTCAGGTGAAATAAAACTGGTGTCCTACAAAGGAATGAAAATCAGGCTTGTATCAGAATTTTCCTCAACAATATAATACAGGAGAAGACAGTGGAGTGAAACTGTCGATGTTTTGAGGAAAGATAGCTCACAGCCATTTAAAGGAGAGAAGCCAAGTCCCCAGCAGGTACTGATGCACCTATGGAAGAAGTTCCAATGGAAAAAGGACAAGAAATCTCTAGCACTGAAAACTGTAAAGAAGATATAACCTGAAGACTGCAAAAAAATTTTTTTAATTAACCAAGATACTGGAAAAGACACCAGTTACTGCTGAGAATGGAACTGGTGTTCTGGAAAATCAAACGAGGGAAGCAGCACACATACCCAGAGACCAAAAACAAAACAAAACAAAAAAACCCCACATAAATGCCAATCATGGGTACAAGATAAAGGGTAGCTCTGGGAGATCTGGTGTGCATACCACAGGAGATCCTTAAGGCAAAAGGCATAGAAGGAGAAAAATAATAATTAAGGAAATAATGAAAGAAAACACTCAGCTATAGAAAAACTTGCAATTTTAGAACTAAAGGGCTCATCAATTTTCAGCTTGCACAAAGAACTCCAAACTAATCGTACCCTGGTGAAGTTTCTCAGATTTGAGGTTGAAGAGAAAATCCAACATGTTTCCAGGCACATAGAAATCTTACTTACAAAGGAAAATGACCAGACTGGTATTAAACTTCTCATCTGCAACAGTGGAAACTAGAAGACAGTAAAACAGTGATCCTAGATTTTGAAAGAAAAGGACTACATTCCAAGAATCCTACAACTTGTCATTTATGTGTAAAGACTATTTTTTCCGGATATGCGAGGACTCAGAAATACACTCGTGTTTTCTGGGAGAAAGGACTAAGGAAAGTACTCTAGGTTAAATTTAAATCAGAAATAAAGATTGTAAGCTGTGGTAAGATGAAAAGTACAAAAACATTTGGGAACAAGAGCACTGTAACCTTTATGGCTGAATCTAAAATCAAATGATGAGAATGTGACTGGGGCTTTTGGTATCAGTGTTAAATGTTAAGAAAGATGGGAAGGAGTGAAACCTTTGGACTGAGGTTTACATAGAGGAGTGTCAACAAGAGTTTCATTTGGGGTATCTCTGATTAGAGGAATAGAGGTTTAAGTTTCTTTGGAAAAAAATTAAAAGTTAATGCCAATGGAGTTAAATTCTCCTACCAAATGACTACAAAAAACAAAAAAAAAAGAGGAAAACGAAGCCAATAAAATGTGTGTACCTCTATGTGCATAAGTGTGTATATGATTGATGGGATAAGCAGCAAAATTTTAACAATTGATGGTGGGTTTATGGGTAACATTTCTTTTTTAATTTATAAAAATAATGGAACAATTAAACTCTATGTGTGGAGGCAGGACAAGTTTTGCACCCCTTAAGTACTAGGGATCTGTTTTCATTTGCCAGGACACTTTTGAGGACCATCCCTCTCCAGTTCCATACTCCTACTCCCTGAGCCACATGGTTGGGTGCAACTGATCCTGGGCAATCAGATGGCTCTGTCCTCCTGGCAGTTGGTTCAGGGATGGGTATAAGATCCATGAGTATGTGACTTTATGACTCAGAATGCACATAACAATCTAGTTCTTTTATCTGAAGTAGCATGACGTCATCGTTGCCTATTTTAGAATGAAGCCACGTCAGAGTAAATCAGTGAGGAGAGAGAAGGAAAGAGAACAGAGGGAGCTAAGAAGACCAAAAGGGACAGACAATGACAAGCTTGAATCTCTCTACCCTGCCAGTTTACTCCTTAGACTTCCCAGTTGTTTAAATCCATACCTTTTTTTTTTTTTAACTTAAGCTAATTAGTGTTGGTTTCTGTCACTGTTAACTAAAAGAATCCTGACTAAGGCAATGTCCCAGCCCCAAAAAGTTCAGGATATGTTACTAACTTGACCTGTCTGGGTTTATTTTAATCAAGAATGTTTTCCCTTGCCAGCATGATATGATTTTAGCCCAAGATAATTTTTTTTTTTAATGAAAGCAAAGGCCATCCTCATTCTCCTTATGTATAAAAAATCTGAGGGGGCTCCTACTCTTATCATTATCTTTGTTCTGCCAAAGGGTGTTGTTTTGGGACGGTTCCACTGCCCTCCTCAGGCCCTAAATCCTCATCTGCATTTCCTAAATAGAGACTCTTGTTCATAGAAGATCTGCCCCCACTCTCACTGTTCCACCTCATAATCCCTTCTCACTTTCTCCCCTGCTCACTAAACTCCAGATACAATGTGGGGTTTTTTTTTGGTTTTTTTCTATCATGATCTCAAAAGTGCCAAACTTTTACCTGACCCCAGAGCCTTCGTCCTTGCTGTTCCCCCTGCCTGGAACTTTCTTTCTTCTGAGATCCTCTCCTTCCTGCACTTGGCTGCCTCTTCATGTGTCAGCTTGAATATTACTCGTGATATTCCTTCTTCCTACTTCCAGGACAATCTAATCTAAGATCTGACATCAACTTTCATTTTACTTTTTACTTTTCTTCCACAGCATTGATCACAAAGCATAATTACATGGTTAGCTGTATTTCTGCTATCATGTGTCTAATATCTCTTCCTTTCCCTAGACAACAAGTCCCATGATGGCGGTGGCAGGGTCTGTTTCATTCAGGGCTCTATCCCCAGTATCTAGAACAGGGCCTGACCCATGGCTGGCGCTCCCTAGATGGTTGGTGAATGGATGAGTGAAGGCTAATGACCAGCCATTAATACACTGGACAGTTCCTGGAACACAGTCACAAGGAGGCCTGCTGTCAGGAACAGGGCATCTCTTATAAGGCTTGCCAATGAGACGCTGCATAGATTAATGGCCTTTACACTGACTTCAGTCGAACAATTAAAAAAAGAATCAGGAAGGAGGGTTTCCAGGAACAGCCTAGAGTCTGGGGAGCAAATAGATGGCATGGACCTGGGGAAGGCTCCGTCTTCCCATTTGTCTCTTGTAGGCTTTGGCCAGGACTCACTTGCATCCTCTGTACAGAGTGTTTCAGGGCCACTGTTCAACCAGGTTAACTGGGAAATTCCTGGCACAAACTTGTTTTCATACCAGGAGAGAGTAGCCAACAAATTCTGAGGAGGTATTAGAAACATCTAAGCAGCAAAGTTGGAGACACTTCCTAACGAAGGTGTTAGACCCTCAGATCAGAAGGGAAGGGAGTGCTTTTAATATTAGAACCAAGGTTTTCCATTTTATGAGCATTTTACTAATTATTTCTCAAATATAGACTAATGCCAGAGCAAGGGATTTAAAGTCAGCAAGGTCTGGGTTTGAATCGAGACCTGCCAATTACTAGCTATGTGACCCAAAGCAAGTTACTTAACCTCTCTGGGCCTTGGGGTTTTTGTCTTTTTCCTTCCAAAATGGAGGAAGGAATAATATAATATCGGGAATAATATCAGAACCTACCACATAGGGTTTCAGTTCATGAGTGGGCATTAAAACGTCATAATCAAAGCAAAGCACCTAGCATAATCCTGGCACCTAATGATCACCCAATACTGGTTAGCTATTGTTATCTCATTGTTATTGCTGTTCTTGTAAAAGTAGGTAAAACATCTAGAATGGTGGTTATCTGGTACATAGCAAATAGCAGTTGACTACTGTGATTCTCTGGGGTTCATCAAAGGTGGTATTCAAATAGTTAACTACTCTGGCACCAGCCAATCAGAGGGAGGCTAAGCATTTACCTTTTGGTGGCTGGATTTGTGGGAGGCGAGGCATAGGCTACCATGGGTCAGGGGAGGGCAGGGATGGCTGCGGTGGTGGGGGTCATTTTAGGGGATCTGGGCAGTGGCTATTTACCAAACAGTTCAGAAATATTTCTGCATTTAACCCCCAGGGCGGCAAATCAGCTCACAGTCAGCCCTGGAGCTGGGACTGAGTTAGATCTCGCGGAGGATCTCAACCCAAAGGCACTGCTGACTCTCGCCCAGTTAGAAAATGACTTCTGAATACTCACTCCCACCTCTAGGGTCATCATCCGTCCAGCCTCTGGACCCTTCTTTGTTCACTACCCGCATAGGAAACATCATCTCCCTCCATACCCAGCGACCTGCAGCCTCAGCAACACCTCCACCATCGCACTTTGGCAGGGACTGGCCTCTCCCTGGAAACGCTTCCCAGTCCTCAAGGCTCCCTCCATGTTCCCCTCTCTCCCCGCCCCCCATACCAGGCCGAGGAAGAACCAGGCCCTCCCCCATCTGCAACACAGCAGCCTTCTCACTGCCCTTGTCTGCCATCCCCTAAACCCAGCCTGAGGCCCTCAGGGGCCCTGAATGTTCGCCCCATTTCCCACTCTCCAGCAGGGCTGCCAGACCCTCCAATGGTCAGAGGCCTTAGGGCTGCCAGCTGACTCTGATTTGGGAAATGGCTGGTCTCTATTTTGAGCAGAGGGACGTGTCACACCTCGGGGCCAGGACATCTCCCCCCTTTTGCCAGAACACCACACTCCTAGACTGCTTAGCCAAAGACCTTTCAGTTCCTGTCTGCAAAGGCTGTCAGGACCTTTCAAGTTGCTTAAAACCTCTGAGCCTCCAAAAAGTAAATCTTATTTTCTCTTTCTTCCCCACCGTTGGCTATATATAGCTCCTCGTACAATAGCTAACCTTGGACGGCTGAACACTTGGACAGGCTTGGTCTATTGTCTTAACACCCGCCCACATGCAGCCACAAGCCACAGCCACCCAACTGGGACCTGCCTGCAGGGAGGGGTCCACAAAGAGAGCGAGGGAACCAGTCCAGCCATTTCAGGCCCCACAGGTCCTGGTCCTGCTGCTTCTTTGCTGGGTAATTTTGAAGAGCTGACTTGAGATCTCTGAGCCTCAGTTTTCTTTACCGTCAAAATATTGTAAATTTGCTGGGAGGGTCAAAAGGATTACTGTACATATTTGTCAAGAATCAAACTCAAGCCTGGCGTTATGGTGGTTGCTAAATAAATACTTGCTGTTAGACTTGTGGATGCCAAGTGGTGGGGTGTGGAGGGATGGAGTGGGAGTTTGGGGTTAGCAGATGCAAACTATTACATACAGGATGGATAAACAATGAGGACCTACTGTATAGCACAGGGAACAATATCCAATATCCTGTGATAAACCATAATGGAAAAGAATATGAAAAAGAATATATATATATGTATGACTGAATCACTTTGCTGTACAGCAGAAATTAATATAACACTGTAAATCAACTATACTTCAATAAAAAAATACTTGCTCTAAGTTATGTTTATCTGGTAACTATTTGAAACCTCTGGCTGTTTGGGCAATTGAGAAAAATGTCTTTTTCTGTCACTCACAAACACAGCACACTCACAGATACACGCTTAGAAAAGGCTATATGCTCCTCATCTTTCTAAATGTTTCACTCTTATCTTTTGATGGCCTATCATTAAGTTCGTTCCTAACATTTGTGGGCCAAAAGGCAGAGTATTAAGGGAGGTCCATATACTATGGGCCTATATACTAAACAGCTTTATTGAGGTATAATTGACACAATAAACTCCACAGGATAGCTTCTGACATATGCATACACCCATGGAACCACCATCACATAGTGAAAACATCTAATACTCCCCAAAGATTTCCGCCCTTTATAGTTCCACCCTCCTATACCTCCCACTCCACCCCCCACCATTCTCAGGCAACCACTGTTCTGCTTTCTCTCAAAATGGATTAATTTGCCTTTTTTTAAAGAGTTTTATATAAATGGAACTATATAGTATGTACCCCTTTTGTTTGGCTTCTCCAGCCAAACATAATTATTTTGAAGTTCATCCATGTTGATGCAGGTACCAATAATATTTCGTTCCCTTTTATGGCTGAGTAGTATTCTACTGTACGGATATAACAGATTGTTTATCCATTAAACTGTTTGTGAATATTTGAGTTGTTTCCTGTTTTGGGCTATTTCAAATGAAAGTTCCAGGAATATTCATGTATAAGATTTTGTTTCTATATATGCTTTCTTTTCTCTTGAGTAAATACCTAGTAGTGGAATGCCTGGATCATATGATTTGTATATGTTTAGCTTTTTTAAGAAACTGCCTAACTCTTTTCCTGCCAGAGTGGTCATACCATTTCACATCCCCAGCAGCAGTGCATGAGCGTTCCATTTCCTTGCCATCCTTGCCAACACTTGGAATGGTCAGGCTTTTTCATTCTAGCCAACCTAACAAATGTGTAGTGATATCTTACTGTGGTTTTAATTGCATTTCCCTAAAGATTAATGATGTTGAGAATATTTTACCACGTGTTTGTTTGCCATCCACGTATCTTCTTTGGTGAGCTGTCCAAATCTTTGGCCTATTTAAAATAAAATGACCTTGTTTTCTTATTACTGAGTTTTAAGTGTTCTTTTATATTCTGTATACAAGTCCATTATAGGGTACCTGATTTGCAAAGATTTTACTTTCAGTCCATGGTGTGTTTTCTTATTCTCTTAACAGCATCTTTCAAAGAGAAGAGTTTTAAATCTTCATGAAGTTCAATTGATGATTTTTTTCGTTTATGAAGTATGCTTTTTGCTCTCATATCTAAGAAACCTTTGCCGAACTCAAGGTCAAAAATATTTCCTCCTAAAAGTTTTATGGTTTTTAGATTTTACTATGACCCATCATTAGTTAGCTTTTAAAAATAATTCCATTTTGTATATGGTGAGAGGAATGGCTCAAACTTTTTTTTTTGGGGGGGAATATGGATAACCAGTTATTTCAGCCTCATTCATTGAGAAGACTACCACCTTCTCCACTGAACTTTGCAACTTCGTGGAGAATCAGTTGTCTTTATATGCATGGGTCTATTTTGGGAGTCTCTGTTCTGTTCCATTGACCTATTTGTCCATCTTGATGCCAATATCACGCTGTTTTAACTATTGCCGTCTTAAAGTCAGGTAGTGTTAGTGCTCTAGTTTTATTCTTCCTTTTTAAAGTTGTTTTGGCTAACCTAGGTCCTTTAATTTTGATATGAATTTAAAAAATCAGATTGTCAACAAAAAATCCAGCTGGGATTTTGACTGGGAGAGTATTGACTCTATAGAACAATTTGGAGGGAATTGACAGCAACATCGAATCTTTTGAGCCATGAACAAGGCATGTTTCTCCATTTAGTTAGGTTTTCTTTAATTTGTCTCAGCACTGTTTTACAGTTTTCTGTCTATGGATCTTGCACATATTATATTCATCCCAAAGTATTTCATAAATTTTGCTGCTATTGTAAATGGTATTTTTGAAAATTTCAGTTTCAGTCATTTATTGCTGTAGATGAAAATACAGTTGATTTTTGTATGCTGATCTTGTATCCTGTAACCTTGCTAAAATCACTTATTAGTTCTAGTAGCTTATTGTATATTCCATTGGATTTTCTACATAGACAATTGTGTCATTGGCCAATAAGAACAGGTTCACTTCTTTCTGAATTAGATAACTTATTTTTCTTGACTTATTGCATTGAGTAGAACCTTCAGTGTAATATTAAATAAAAGTGATAAGAGTGGACATTCCTGTTTGGTTCTTCATCTTAGAGGGGGAAAACCATTCAGTCTTTGACATTTAGGTATGATGTTGGATGTAGGTCTTTTATAGATCCCCATTATCAGGTTGAGGAAGTTCCCTGCTGTTCCTAGGTTGCTGAGTATTTTTTAAAAATCAGGAATGGATACTGGATTTTTGAATGCCTTTTCTGTATCCACTGCTATGATTTCATGTGTGTTTATGTATCTGTGTGTGTGCATGTGTATGTGTGTGTATATATATATTTTTTTAGTTTGTTAATATAGTGAACTATATGCTAGTTAACCAACTATATGAAGGTTAAACAAACCTTCCATTTCTGGGATAAACCCTATTTAGTCATGATATTTTATCCCTTTTATAGATTGTGCGATTCTGCTAAGATTTTGTTTAGAATTTTTACATCTATCTATGTTCATGGGGTATGCCGGTCTGTTGTTTTCTAATAATGAGTTTTTCTGGTGTAGTATTAGAGTGATGCTAGCAACATAAAAATAAATTGGCTTCTCCTTGGGTGGGGTCTGTTCTTGGGAGGATATCCTGAGAAAAAGGCCCACATAGACCCTGGAAGACCATCAGGGCCCTTCTGGCAGGTGATTTTGGTATTCCAGTCACCTAGAGTATGATCTAGAAGAGTCCTGGGGATGCATTTTCCCTTGGTTCCTCAACAATTCTTTCTTGCCTCGTGGAGAGCCTTGCAGGCAAGGCTCTTTAAAGCACTAGGCATAGGGCAGGGGCCCCTTTTGCCCAGGTCTAAGGCACACCACCTCCAAGAAGACTTCTGGAATCCTGACTAGCCATCATCTGGAATCTTTGCCCACTTTGAATCTCACCCCCCTCCCACTGTCCTCTGTGAATCATGCAGGTAAAGACACTCTCTGAGGAGTGTTCAACTTCTCCTTGCTACCGCCTCCTCCCCAACAGCATTGAGACACGCACAAGGCTCTCATTTGAAAGCCCAACAATAAAACAAAGCTCTCCTCACTCCTGAAGGCCCTCACCACCCTTGCTTCCTCTCTCCTTTCACAGCCCACCTTCCAGAAAGAACTTAACACCCTCACTCTGTCCACATAGCCTATTCACCTCTCAATAAACATGACTCTGACTCTCATCCTCGTCACTCCTGCCAAGGTCACCAACGAACTCCTTGTTGCCAGTCACTTGGGAGTCCTTCTCTGCTTGACTCTTCAGGGCCTTTGGCGCTGTTAGCTACCTCTCCATCGTGATTCCTCTTCTGTTGATTTCTCTAACAGCCTGGTCTTCCTCCTGCCTCTCTGGCTCTTGCTTCTTCCACAGACTCCTACATACTGGTGCTCCCCTGAGATCTAGTCTCTCTTCTCAGACTGATCACCTAGTTCCAGATGACTTACCCCATCCCCATCAGGAGCTACATACATTTGCTCAGGTTGTACACTGCTCAGCTCCAGAGAGCACCATTCACATTGTGGTCATTCTGAAAGGCAATGCCCAGATTTGAAGTATGCACAACATGGCCATGTGGCTTCCCTGCTTGTCCACAGTCCAGACATACCACTTGACATCCTACAGAACAATGGTCTATTACATCTCTTGGCTGTGAGGCTTTCAAAGGCTGAATTCACCTCTTAATCATGTCTGAGGGCCTGGCACACAGTAGATGATTTTAAGGGTGTGTCCACCACCCAATCCCAGCCAGTGTAGATCTCTCCACTGAGAAGGGCCACCATGCCATAAGTGTGGAGCTGTACTTCCTTTAGACAATGTGTCCTTTTGGACTAGAGGAAAAGATCATTTGCTAACCCTCTTCTCACCAGACACTCCCATTCTTTGAGCTGATACCAGCTGTGAATCCTACCCTGCCTCTCTGAGCGTCAGTTTGCTCATCCAGAAAATATGGTCTACCTTGTAGTCTAAGGCAAGGATTATTGAGGCAAAGGTGTCAAAACCACCCCTGCCTTTTGGTCCCTTCACTCTGCCGCACAGCACCCAGGATGATAGCTCTGGCTAAAACCTACCCCAGGAAAATTGTTTCTTATTGATCATAAAGGGCATCTAGAAGAGAAACGGAGCCAAAACCCTGGGAAGTGTGTTCTGCCTTAGCCCTTGTTGGCTCTCAATGTCAATTCTATTCCTGCTTGTTAGTATTATTTAGTTATTCATTCATCCATTCATTCAACAAATGTTGAGTGCTTGCTACTGCCAGGTGCTGTTGGCAGGCGTTGGGAGACGGGGATCACATGTTAGACAGATATGGTCCATGTCCTCATGACACTGCACTCTGCCACACTTGGAAATGTCTGGGTTTATTTAGGCGTGAACTTGCTAGTGCAGGAAAAACACAGGCTGATTAGGCAAAGAATAAGGGGTGGGGAACGGGGATGTGGAGAGTAGAGAGATGGTTCTTTAGACAGTGTGTATACAGAAGGGCCCTCTGAAGAGGTGGCATATGAGCTGAGTATTAGAGACGAGCTTGTAGGGTGGGGAGATCTCTGAGAAAGAATGAAGGAGGTAGAAAGGGCATGCTTGAGGAACTAGAGAAGGCAATGCGGTTTTGCAACAAAACAAGGGAAGGGGAGAGTGGCACGAGGTACTATGAGACAGGCACGAAGGCACCAGAGCAGCCAGCAAGATGAAGTCTGGGCGGGATTCTAAGAATGAGAGGAGGTCTATCAGAGTTCTGAGCGGGAATGATATCATCTGCTTTAGGGTTTACAAAGATGGGGGATTTCTTACTGTCCGGGGACATTTGCCCACCAGGGGGAGCGCCTGGAACGCAGCCGCTGAGTCCTCCCCTTTCTGCTGGCCAGTTCTCCTTCCTCAACCTGGCTCAAGGCACCACAGCCAGGGCTGGCTCAGATTAGGGGCTGGGAATGGATAGAAGTGAACGTTGGCAATTGCTTTGGTAAATGCTTACCGAGCCTACCACTTGCCTGGACAGAATGAAGCGCATTATTACAGTGTATCTTCCCAGGCCTCCATCCGGTAAATACTATTAGTAGGCCATTTTTGGATGGCAACACGGCAATTACAATTTTAAATGTGTACGTTAGCCCAGCAATTCCGCTTCTGGGAATTTATCCTCAAGAAATATTTGCCTCTGTTCGTGAAGAGGCTTGGGCAAACATGTTCACTGGAACAGTATTTGTAAACTGGTGAAGAAAATAGAAACAACTTCAATGTCCAGTCCTGCAAGGAGAATGGCAAAATAAATCATAGTTCATGTACTCTTGGGGAACTATTATAAATAATGAGAGATCTCCAGATGCTGCTGTGGGAACATCTCCCAGACACACAGTGAAGTTTCCCACAAAGCTGGTGCAGTACAGTCCTATCACATAAAGCAAAACAGAGCCATAACCCAAACAAAGCTATGTGTTTTTATTTACTACTATATGTAAATTTACAGAAAGAGGACTAGAAGGAGGCACAACAAACTTTTTAGAAATAGCCGTCACCTCTGGGGAGGGGTGTAGATTGGTAGCCGGGAATATGTCAAGTATGGCTTTTATTGCCTGTAATGGTTTTAATTTTTCATGTGTTTTTTGTTTCATATAGCATGAATATAAAAAACAGTGCAGGGACTTCCCTGGTGGCACAGTGGTTAAGAATCCGCCTGCCAATGCAGGGGACACGGGTTCGAGCCCTGGTCCGGGAAGATCCCACATGCCACGGAGCAACTAAGCCCGTGCGCCACAACTGCTGAGCCTGCACTCTAGAGCCCGCGAGCCACAACTACTGAGCCCACGTGCCACAACTACTGAAGCCCACGCGCCTAGACCCCGTGCTCTGCAACAAGAGAAGCCACTGCAATGAGAAGCCCGCACACCACAACAAAGACCCAATGCAGCCAAAAATAAATAAATTTATAAAAAAACTAAAACAAAAGCAAAAAAACAAAACAAAACAGTGCAAAGTGTGAGTTTGAAGTCACACAGCTAGGAAGTAGGGGGAGCTGGGGTTCAACTCAGGCTGGTGGCAGCACAGTTTCTTACATAATGGGTTTCTACTGTCCTCACTCACTCATTCACTCACCACATGTTTACTGAGTGTCTGCTGTGGACCTGGCACTGTGCTAGGTACAGGGAAAGAGTAACGAGCAAAATGATAGCTCTGTCTAGTGGAGCTTACTAATTATTTGAAATATTTTAAAAGACAGATTCTACAGATAACTCTTCCCCTTTCCTGAGAGTCCAAACTTTGGTTCTGTCCTTGAATAATTCTGTCAGGTTTTGTAATTTCTAATGTTTCAGTTATTTAACTCTGAGTCTCAGTTTATTCATGTGCAAAATGGGCCATCATTAAAAACCTCACCGAGTTTTTCTGGCCATTAAATGAGGAAAATGCTTAAGCCAGAGCTTGGTACCTGGTGTGTGCTCAATAAACTGAGACATTGTTATCCTTGAGGTCTCAGCCCCTGTGTTAGCAATTTATGGTAAGGTCTCCATCTAGCTTCCGAATCCTCCAAAAGAAAAGAAGTGGAGACACAGGGGTGGGGTGGGGGAACGGAGGAACGAGTCACGCTACTTTATCCTAGACATGGATTTTCTCCTGAGCTATGGGGTCTTTAAACTCTTGGGCCTGTGGGCCCCATCTCGGCTTTCTCCTGGACTTCAAAACCCTGATTAATTCACTCACCTTCCATGCAAAAAGCACTTGAGGACCACAAATTCTGTGTCCCCAGGGCCCAGCTCAAGGCCTGACACGGAGCTAAAACAACCTGTCCTCAGCCCTTGGCAAGCTCAGAGACTGCTCATGGGTTATTTTATGGAAGGCCTTCAGCTCCCCACATCTGCTCAGGGACATCCTGAGGGGCTTCTAGGAGGAAAGAACTTCTCGGCAGCCTGCCCTGACCCAGGCCCACGATCTGCTCACCCACCCGCTCCGTTCTCCCGCCAGGGATTCCCATCCCTTTGCGTGGTGCCAATAGCAGGGCGGGCGTGGGGGGCTGAGAGGTCTCGCAACACCTGGGACAAGCTCGCTGGCGTGGCGCAGATGCAGCCCGGCCCCTCCCTGTCACTCCTTAAGCCTTTAGAGGTTAGGATCACTACTAGCTATCCCGGTCGGCTTTAGCTGAAGCGGTTACTCCGTTCCGTCGGACTTTCTGATTCCTATATTGGGGTTTGAGACCCGTGGATGCTTTCTCACCCTTTTGTCTACTGAATTAAAATACTGAATTAAAAATCCTTTGATGGCTGGATGGAGCGCATGGAACGGGTCACTCTTGGGTTCCGAGTCAGTCTGGTCCTAGATGACCGACTGACCAACATCTACTGCAAGGTCGGACGGATAGGTGTCGGCAAAAAAAAAAAAAAAAAAAATGCACATGACTAGAGATTTACAGTCAAGGTCAGAGCCCCCGGACCTTGAGGCCGTGATGTGGATTATGGATATCCTACATATACAAGTACAAACAGAACGCCTCTGCAACTTTAATACAATCACTGCCATTTATCTTATCCTTGCCGACTTTTTTTCTGTGTGTGCTGCGGTCAGTGGACCACATAGTGAGACCTCCCGTTCCTTACACCTTAGCTGGCCCTCCCTTGCAACTAACGCGGTTGTACTCCCGTGGAGCGATGCCCGTGGAACGATCTGGCTGCGCATCTCCCTCCCAATTAAAAGATCTCTGTCCTTATCTTTCCTCCACCTGGTTTCCGTCATGATCTCCAGACATTGTACGTGACTCGGTTTAATGTGGGGTTAAGCCGCACTCAGGTAGGACCTTCGACCTTTGTAGTATCTGCCCCATCTAGCACTTTGGAGGCCAGATTGAGCGCACAAACGCGCACGAATATTTTTGAGATGAAATGCCTGGAAGTGGAGTTGCTTTCTTCAGGGCTTTAGATACGTGCTGCCTTCCGGAAAGGCCGGTTGGTATGAAGAGGGGCCTTGGTTCTTGGCGAAGGAAATCCCAGCGACTCTGGGGAGGAGGAGACGGCGTGCTGGGGGAAGGGGGCCAGGGGCGCGGAGAGGGTCTCCTGGAGGCACTCTCAGGCTACATTTCCAACTCTCCTCTCGGCTCTGAAGGATGGGGACCACGCACCAGCCGACCCTGCCTTCCACCCGCCTTGGATCACGCCACCATGTACCCCGCTTTCAAGTCTTTGCAGAGGCCGCTGCCCCCACCTCCTTGCCTCGCACTGCTCAGCCCGCAGGCTCGGTTCAGGCCTGGGGCTCCGAGCACCTCCCTTCAGCCTGTGGGCGACCCAGGCAGAGAGAATCCCTGGAACCGCGCGCCCTCCGGCGATGGGTGACCAAGCCTCGTGTGGTCCCCTGATGCGCCTCAAGCTGGTGGGTACGAAGAAAGCCGAGGCTTGTGCACCCCTTCTTCTCCCCACCCGATCGGCAGCAGGATCCTGAAAGAGGGCTGGGAGCAGCGGACAGCCCGAAAGCAAACACCCCTAATCTGGGGGAAAATAGCGTGGTGCAGAAAGAGGAGCTTCCCTCCCTCCTCCCATTCACCCACCCACTAACCACAGGGCCTTGAACCTTGCAAGGGAGAGAAACTGAGTGAGAGGGGAACCGTTGCGCTAGGTCCAGCTTGGAAGCTGAGCTATTAGCAGTGACGGGGGAGGGGGGAGGGATTAAACTGGACCTTATTCAATCCTTATTTTCTAATTTTACCTGAAGAACACAAATTACTTAACTAAACCAAAACAAACAAGCAAACCCTTACTGCTGTGCCTCAGAGGACTCACCCCCAACAGTCATCACAAGAGAATCTTGTTAAAACTTCACATTCCTGTGCTGCACCTCAGACAGCTGAATCAGGATCATTCAGTGGTGCTCTGGAATCTGCATTTTTAAAGAACTCTAGGAGAATTATTTCATACCTCCTCCCCAACTGATGGCCCTGTCTTATATCTCATAAAATAAGTTCAGGTACACCCAGGAGAATTTCCTCGCTTTCCTGCCACCAGAGCCATGTCTCCCTGTTTCCTAGCATAGTTCTTGGCATGCAACAGGCATCCGATATATATCTATTGAAAGAATGAATGTTCAGAGGGATAATCCCACCCCCTCCTCTCAGGGAGGTGTTAACTTTCCCTATTTCCTCAGGCCAGGGAAATCCCTTTGCTTTCCAGAAGTGGGTGTTTAGGCTCCAAAAGACTGATGCATTAAATTGAGAAAACAAATAAACTCTGTATTGCCTCTCCCTGGCAGGTGTTGGTGAACCACTAAATAGATATCTTGAGAGAGCGCTGAGCCAGATCTCATTAAAATCATAAAGTCAATGTCTTTCCTTTAAGAATGTTGTTTTTTGCATATTTGCATGATGATACCAACAGGGCTGGAAACTGGGGGATTCATGCTGGGTTCCAGATGAGGCTGGCAGGACCTTAGTCTGCTTCCTGCTCACCCTGAACTGACCCCCTGGGGAAACAAAGCTTTGCCTTTGGAGCCCAAAGCAGAGAAGACTGAGAGAACCAGACACCACTTCTCTGCCAGCCCTGAGCTGCTGTCCCAGCAGGTGTGGCCATTTCTCTAACAGTGGTTCTCAAGCTCTGCCCTGCATCAAAATCACCTGGGAGGCTTGTTCAAATTGCTGGCTGCATCCCCTGAGTTTCTAATCCAATAGGTCTGAGGTGGGGCCCCCCAGATTTTCATTTCTGACCAGTTCACAGGTGTTACTGCTGTGACTACACTTCCCAGGACTACGATTTTAGAAACTTTCGTCCATGGCAGTTCTTCCAAATCTGATGGGACATTTGCCACTCAAAGTGTAACCCCCAGTCTAGTAGCATTAGTGTCACCTGGAAACTTATTTGAAATGCAGAAACTGAGCTTCCATCTTAGAACAATTAAATCAGAGTCTTCATTTTAACAAGTCTGAGAAGAACTGACCTGGGGTGTGCGTTAAATATGCTAATTCCTGGTCTTCTCCAGGACCAGCTGAAACAGAATCTCACAGGGTAGGGCGTGGAAATCTGCATCTGTAACAAAGTCCCTAGGGGGTTCTTAGGCAAGGCAGTGGTAGAGAACCATTGCTCTGCACATTAAAATCACCAGGGGAGGTCTTGAAACTACTGAGGCCCCGATTCCCTTAAAACCAACTAAAATCAGAATCTCTGACAATGAGGTCTAGCCTTTGGGATTTTAAAAAGTCCCTCAGGATTCTAACAGGCAGCAGGATTGAGAACCACTGGTCTTGGATCCCTGCTGGCTGTATGGGTTCCCCTTGGCTACCCAAAGTAGTCGTTAGAAGAGCTTGGAGTCAGAGTTGGGTCGGAATCCAAAGGAATGTGTCCTAGCATTCAGATTATTATGGTTGCCATGGGGGGGGGGGCGTGTTGGAGGAGCTCCAGGACCCTTTGTGATCCAATTTCCCTCTTACCAGCCAGCTCTGCAGCCACCCTTGGCTGCTATAGGATAGAAACTTGCAGACCGTTAAGAGTGTTAAAATGCAAAGGTGGGCACTTGTTCCGAGAAGCCCCTGTGAACACGCACAGGCCCAGCTGATGGGAATCATCATTTGACAGTCAAGTGTAGTTCCACTGTGTGTGGGTGCCCTTGGGGTGACAGCTAGCCCACCAGGGGGGATGCCCAAGAACATGTGAGGAGGGGGTGTGGCCAACCCAAGGTAGTTCTATACCCCCAGCTCTCAGCAGGTCTCTTGTGGGTCTGGGACAGTTTTAGAGGCAGGGGATCACCCCACTTCCAGAGGAAGGGCCGTGACCTGCCCGGTGGGGCTTCACAGAGCCTGGTCCTGAAGCCCAGCCCCAGAGACCCCCATCTTGGTCCAGGACACAAGCTTTTCACGGAGCGAGGGCAATTCAGAGGCCCCCACAGTTGCTGAGTAAAGAAAATGAAACTAAACTCAGGCTTATCACCAAACATGATTTTTCTAATGTTGAAAATACAGTTAGAAAGTCGATCAAAGGGTTTTTCTTTTTAATCGTTCACGCGTTTAAATGCCTATGTTAGTTTCCATTGCCCTGTAACAATTTTCTGCAAACTTAGCGGCTTAAAACAACACCAACTATTTCGCGGTTCTATGAGAATTCCGGGTGGACTTGCCTGGATTCTCTGCTCAGGGTCCCATGGGCTGAAATGACAGTGTCGGTGGGCCCTTACCTGGAGGCTCTGGAGAAGAACTGGGCTCTATGCTCATTTAGGTGGCGCTGCTGAAGGTCTGAGGGCCCCATTTCCCTGCTGGCTGTCAGTGGGGCTGCTCCCTGCTCCTAGGAGCCGCCTGTGTACCTTCTCACTTGGTCCCCTCCATCCTCAAAGCAGTAACTCCGCACGGAGTATCCCTCACACTGCAAACCTCTGCCTACCCCTTCTTCCACCAGCTGGAGAAAGTCTGCTTTTAAATAAGGGGCATGTGATTACATTGGACCCACCTGGATAATCTCCCTTTGGCCATCAAGGGAGTGAGGAGGTCACGTAGGCCGTCTTATAATTTGGCCTACCACAATGCCTGTTTTATTTTGAAACTTATTAGTAATTTATTTGGGCACAATAAAGGAGGATTACAATATGTGATGTACGCTCACATTTTCCTCAAAGACAAAATCTGGAAGGATCTGTGCCAATAAGTTGACAAAGACTATCACTGGTTGTTAGAGTTACAGGTCATCTTTACTTTTTCTTTCTGCTTCTCTATATTTTCTGAACCTTTTGCAAGGAGAAAGTGTTAATTTTACAAAAGGGAAAAAGTTATCTTCAAAAGCAAAGAAATCTGACTCTATTAGATGTTAAAAGATACTAAATTAACACAAATTTAAGTGGTGTGATACAGGTACAAGCACAGATATGTGGATCAAAGGAACAGAAAAATGTGGTCGAGACATAAGCTGATACCAATAATCAAATGTATCTCCAAGAAGGAAAACAAAATGTTGGGGAAGGAAGGAACTGTTGGCTTCCTGGGGATGAGATAAAAATTTGGAGGTGAAATTCCCATCTTAGAGTAAATCAAATTCAAATTGGATTGAAAAGTTAACAAGAAAATGATAGACACATTAGGAAATAAAACTAAATGTACAACTAAGATCTAAAGCTAAACATAAGGTTAGAAAGATGAAAAAGGGCTTTTGTTTTTAATCATCCACTGGTGTAAATTCCATAATCTCCAAAAAAGGTTGATAAATACCTTCAAAGATCTATTTTCTGTAGGGGGTATTCCTCCTAGTTGAATGTCTCAAGTATGTAAACTATAAACCACAAGTAAAGGTGTTTCCACATTACTCAGGTACCCAGGGGTTCCCACCAGTGTGGATTCTCCCATGTTGCAAACTGTTTAGGTTCTGAGTAAAGGTCTTCCCACACTCCTGACACCAGCAGTGTTTCTCACCAGTGTGCGTTTGCAGGTTTGCCCAGGTGGGCTGCTCTGTGAATGCTCTCTGAAGGCCTTTCCACATCACACTGGGTTACGACCTCTCTCCTCTCTTGCTGTCAAGCTGCCACTGTCCCATTGAGGGACAGCCACGATGCCCTGTTGTAGGCTCATAAACGGGTTGCGCTTTGATGGCCTACTCATTCTATATTTATTGACGACCTACTGTGTATCTAAGCTAGATGCTTTGGGGCAGAAGACTGGCTTGCCGCACCAAGAAGCGTGCAGTGCTGTGGAATTCAGGCCCGTACGAAAGTGTTTAGAATAGGACTCAAGGGGGAGTGGTCATTAAAACTGTGTTGTAGGTCCCTGTGCATTTCTCTGAGGAAAGGGTCCCCAGTTTTTGTCAGGAGTCCCTCGTTTATGGAAGATTAGGAATCCCTGCTCTAGGCTGGAAGTTACTAGGATCTGAATGAAGGTGTTTCTTCTCCAAGTTGGGCTGGGATTGGAAGCTGCATCTTGGCACTTCGGAGACTGTTCTTCCCTCACTCTCAGGCATGTTTGGAGGAGTTGCCCCTGCATGACTGAAGAACTGAGGTCACAGGGTGCTTACACATCGGCCCTGTGTTCACTCCCCTCCCCCACCACGGTGGGACTGACCTTCTCCTCCACTAGGCCTCATTCTCCCATCTGGGAGCCCAACTGAGAGCTGTCATCAGGGAAAGGGCCCTGCGTGCAGATGGCTTCCTTGAACTTGAATTATGTATGAGCTGTTGCCAAGAAGCCACAGGGACTCACTGGCCCCCCTGACAGTGGAGAGAGTAGTTTTCCATCTGTTCATTCAAAAACTCATTTCCCCCCAAATAAGGATATTTAAAGGCTATTTAATTCTCCTCTCTCTCTCTCTGCTGCTCCCAAATCTGACCTTCTTCCTTGTCACAGAACTGGAGGAAGAGGACCCTGGAAAGGGGGGGGTAACTCTCTAAGCATGGAACTGCCTCCCCGAAGTTGTTAGAAGGTCAGCTCACCTGCTTGAGATGAAGTGACTGGTCCTGCGGTGTGATTTTTTTTTTTTTTTTTGGCTGCGCCGTGCGGTGTGGGATCTCAGTTCCGTGACTAGGGATCGAACCCGTGTGCCCTGCGTTGGGAGCGGGGAGTCTCCTGCGGTGGGATTAAGTAGCCTATGTCTGTTCTCTGGACCCAGATGTTCTCCCTGACCTGGGGCCTGGTGACCCGTGGGTGTGTTCTCTCAGGGAGTCTTCTCAGCCAAAGGGGACTGAAGCGGCCTCGGGGACAGGGATGCCCACAAGGCCCCCGCCTGCTTTTCTGGAAGAGACCAGAGGAGGGTGCTGGATGCAGGCTTCCTCCAACCTACATCCGTGAGAGCCCCCCAGAAGGATACCCCAACTGTCTAGGAAGCCTCCTCTTCCTTTTCAGAGAGCAACAGGGGCCTGAGCCCGCCATGTTGAATGAAGGGGCCATTTGTGCTCTGGAAACCAGGCTCTGGGGTGACACCATTTGAATACTTACTGTGTGCCAGGCCCTGTGCTAGGCGCTGGGACCTGGGGCTGGGACAGAGTCCCTCCCTCACAGCAGATCACTCGCTAGCAGGGGAAGCCGAAAAGGAAGTGAGGGAATTACTCCAAATAAGTTATTAGGGCTGTGATAATGGATTCACAGGGAATGGAGGGAGGGGTTTCTGATCCAGGCATAAAGGACGAGGTTGAACAAATAGATTTTTTCCAGTTTTTCATTTACCTACAGGCTTATCAGTCCTTGAAAATGGCACCCATTCTAGCACTCAGACCAGAAAATGCATCCTTCTCACCCCTCTTTCCCTCTCACTCCAGATTCAAGTCCTCTTGCCGAGGTTACTGATGACATTCACGCGGCCAAATCCAATGGGCACACCAGTGATTTAACATGCCTGATGCTCCCTCCTTCTTGAAAGGCTCTCCTCTGGTGACTTCCAGGCCTCCTCACATACCTTCTCAATCCCTTCTGCTGCTTCCTCTCCCTCTGCCAAACCTCTAAATGCTAGAGCAGCCCCAGGCTCTGTCCGAGGCACTGTCCTTTCTCTGTATTCTCTCGCTAGGTGATCTCACCCAGTCAGTGTTTTTGAATAGCACCTACAGTATTTGATGACACCCCAACACCCCATCTCAGGCCTGACCTCTTCCCTGAGCTCTAAAAGCCTTCCTGACATCCCGCTTGTATGTTTAACGACTTCTCCAATGTAAAATATCCAAAGCAGAACCCTTACTTTTCTTCTACTGGCAGCTTCTCCCCCATTCATTTCTGGGTATATACCCAAAAGAATGAAAGCAGGACTCAGATATTTGTACATCCACATTCATAGCAGCATTATTCACAGTAGCCAGAAGGTAGAAGCAATCCAACTGTCCACTGATGAATGAATGAATAAACAAAATGTGGTATATACACAATGGAATATTATTCAGCCTTAAAAATGAAGGAAATTCTGACACATGCTACTATGAGGATAAAGCTTGAAGACATTATGCTAAGTGACATAAGCCCGTCACAAAAGGAAAAAAGCTGTACGATTCTATTTATATGAAGTACCTAGGGTAGTCAAGTTCATAAAGACAAAAAGTCGAACAGTGGTTACCAGGGGCTGGGGGGAAGGGAGAATGAGGAATTAGTGTCAATGGATATAGTTTCAGTTTTGAAAGATGAAAAGAATCCTGGAGATGGGTGGCACAACAGTGTGAATGTATTTAATGCCATTGGACTGTCCACTTAAAAATGGTTAAAATGGTAAACTCCATGCTATGTATATTGTACCACAATAAAAAAAATCTGATCATGGCACAGCTCTCCCACCCTCTCCCCCAGCTAAAGCCCACTGTGACTCCTCACTGTCAGAAAGATAGTGTCTAAAATCCTTACCACAGCCCACAAGACCAGGCATGGTCTGATCCCAGATATCTATCTCAGCAGAGGAATTTTCTCTCCTCTCCCCACTCTGGCCGCACAGATCTCTCCAGCACGTGCCTTGGAGACTTTATGCACTTCATGTGCTTTCAGCCCGAATTCTCTTCCCCAGCCCCTCACTTTTCAGGTCTCAGTGTCAACTCTACCGCCCCTGTCACGCAAGGAGCTCTGTGATGGCAGGGACCGTGCAGCTGCCTGGGGTACAGATGGTTCTGTGGGACCCGCCCCCAGCAGCCCAGAGCTGGAAGTTTCCTGTGGGGCAACCAGACCTCAGCTGCTGTCTTCCTCCCCACCCAGAGTCCTCCCCCAACCCAGGAGCAGGTGTGAAGTGCAAAGTATCTGCGCCTGAGGCTCCGTCTTGGGCCGCTCAGGCCATTGGAGGGGTGTGTGTGTGTGTGTGGGGGGGGGGGTTGTCCCAGACTCCCACGGCCACTCTGCTTATTCTCTGAACTGGTTCAATCTGGGATTTGAACAAAGGATCCCGTGGAGCGGGTGTGTTCTTTTCCTCGCCAGGCAGGGACGGCCAGGGAGGTGGCCCCATTTGACTTTTCAGGACAGGGCACTGCGCCCAACCCTCATTCCGTGGCCTTCTTTCCTGGCTTTAGAAAGATTTCTGAGCACAATATTCCGGGCAGCTCCTCTCAGACCATGACATTGAATTACGGTTTCAAGCACAGAGGTATTTTCCTCTGCATGAGAAATCCCTCTCCTCTCCCTTCTTTGCTGACATCCATGTGTCTGGGGTGTCCACGGCTGGTACTGACTCCACTCCTGGCTCCCCAGCAGCACGTAAACAAGTTACGGTCTAGGCTGTGCAAGCAGAGTTCAGGCCTGCCGGGGCTTCTCAGGAGGCCACCCTGGCACCCATGTCCTGCTTGCCTGGGGCTGCCGGGGCGCCTCCTCGATGGACATTGGGGCGGGTGGGACACAAGGGGTGGTTAAGAGTGTAGGGTTTGTGTGCCAGCCTCTTCCTATTCTGAGACCTGGCCAACTACCTTACCTCTTTAACCTTCCACTTCCACAGCAGTGAAATAGAGATTCTATGAGTACTTACCCATTTCACGGGAGGACTGATGTAAGAAATAGAAAAGATAACGCATTTAGGAGCACAGCCCAATGCAGTGGCCCCGGCCCCATCTCTGAGCTGGCCTGTGTGGGAAACACACGCCCCAGCCTGGAAGGCCCTGGGGCCCCAGTGCTGAGGGTCTCTGTGGTCCTGTCTAGCCCAGAGGCCCGGGAGCCCAAGAGTGACAGCAGGGCGCGAAGGGAACCAAGCAGAGCCCCTTTCCCTTCTCCTTCGCCTTCCTTTACCTGGCTGGCGCTCAGCCGGCAGTGCTCAGAGAGGCCTGGGCAACCTCCTGGCTTGGGCCCCTCTTTGGCCTTCTGATGCAACATAGGGCAGCACACACCTCCCTCCAGCGATCACCCCTCCCTGGAAACATCCAGGGGCCGACCCCTTGGCCCTGGGTGTCCATCCTCAGATGGCAGCACCTAATGCTTAGCCTGAGTCTCCAGGAAAAACAGAGGTGGGGATGTTTAGGACCCCAAAAGGGAACTCAATCCTCTTTGGCTGGGAGGGGGAGGCAGGGCCATGACTGTGCGTGGTTCTCAGTCACAAGGAGGACTCTCCAGCTGAAAGAATGGATGGAGCCCCCCTTACTGGGGAGGCTGGGGTAGGGACAGGGCTGGGGTCACAGGGACAGATGGAGGGGCTTTGGCATTTTTAAGGAAACGTGTGGTGATTTTTGTTTGCAGTGAAAGGATCTTTAGAAGTTATACTGATCACCTCTTTGGGCTCTGACGGCATCCTGTAGCGTCCAGGCGTGTGCAATTTTGGGTGCTTGAAGACCAGCACCCCCAGCAGGAGCAGGGCATCACAGGCGGCCCGAGCCTGTACGAGCCCCTGGGGGCGGTGAGCCGGGCAGAGTGGCGGGAAAGTGGCGGCAGCGTGCGGAAGGCTAAACCTCACCTCTTGGGACGTCTCCCGAGCCCCCCGCAGCCTGACCTCCACCCCTCCAGGTCAGCTCCTTCAACTCCTCTTAGCTCCTCCCACATCCAGGAGCTCCTGGGTGTCCCTTCCTCCGGCCCCCACTTGCTCAGATTCCTTCCCGTCTGTCACAGAACCACAGTGCCCTCCTTCAGAGTCCACGTGGCTGGGCAGGCGGCACTGCCATTAGCTGACGAATGAGTCTCTTCCCCATGAGAACAGGGCCATGTGTGCTCCCCAAGGCCTAACACTCACATCTGAGGAATGGATGGATGAACGATTGTATTGGATGCCGTGTTAACGGCTGTCTTTCCCCAGACTGGAAGCCACACCAGGGAGGGGCCGTGTCTGGTGCGCCACTGCTCTATTCCCGGCAGCACCATCTTTGGATAGTTGGTCGCCTAAGTGAAATGAGTTCTCAGGCAGCCTTGGCAGTGATGTGGGGGAAGGCGGGGCGTCCCAGTCTCCAGGAAAGTGGGCTGCCTGTGGGGAAGGCGGGGCGTCCCAGTCTCCAGGAAAGTGGGCTGCCTGTGGGAAAGACACTAAAAAAAGGCTCTCAGCTGCACTGATCCTGAGCAGCTCCAGACAGCGTGATAAGAAAAAGGATACTTAATGCTGTGCCGAGTGCTTTACAAGAATCATGTCCCTTCATCCTCGCGATGGACCTATGAAGCTGATGCTATGGTCATCCCCACAGACCATCCCTCAGGGCTTGTCGCCTAGCTGCTCCTGGTGGAATTTCCGTGGAAGGCGCATCACAGCCCCAAGAAACAGAAACCCAACCCTGTAAATACCCAAGCCAGCACACAGTTCCCATCCAAAGCGGCACACATTTCTTTGGTTTTATTATTACAGACACACCATGTCTCTACCACAACCGGGGAATCCTGAGCTCTGCGTGCCCTACCTACCCTCTCTTTTCTACCTGGACAGGTCACACAGAAGGGTCCAAGCTACATGCAGGTGCAAGAAATGTTTGACAGAGCAGTTCAACTCATAGCTTATAAGGATGCCATTTCTATTTCTCCAACTGTGAAAGAGCTTTACAAAAACAGTGCCACGACACCCCCATGATGCTGGATTGCTTGATTCATGTTTTGTGAGCTTCAGAAACTTTGGCTCCCTTTTCCAGAGTAAGTAGCATAGGCAGGAAGTTCCACATTTGGGACAGGTCCTTCCTGGAAGTGAATGTCAGGCAGTGACATCCAGATCTCTGCATGCAATGGGCTAACAGTCACGTTTAGGGGGAAAAAATTAAAAGTCTCTCTCTCTCCCTCCTCCCCCCACCCTCCCAAGGCTCAGATCTCATTACGGTGTACATTATGGCCCAGGTACATTGAAGTGTGATATTTGGTTTCAGAAACATTCAGTCTCTTTGGCAAACTGAGAGAAATTGGCGGGAGCTGCTGAAATGCATTCCTCCTGCGGTCCTTCGCACTAATGCTTCATCCTCTCTAATAACCGCTGATAGACAGGGGCTGAAAGAGAGATATTTGAAAGGTGAAAAAGGTGCAGGCTTCCCATGTCTGTCTAGGATACTGTCAGAATCACGAGCACGAGGGCCAAGCAGCCTTCTTCTACCATCCTCTCCTGCACAGAGCAGATGCTTTTTGGTTTGTGAAACTTCATATCTTACTCAATGATGTTCTGAACTGGGATTTTCTACGTCTGCCAGCTTGGGACCACGACCTCATCATGGGTTCCTGCCAAGCCCCTGTGCAATATTCCCAGATTCTCAAACCTAAAAACTCATATCAACCCTAAAAAGGTTGGCACTCTTATTATCTCCATCTTAGGGAGAAGGAAACTAGGTGTTCTGTGTCTGACCCCAAAGGCCATGTTTTACTGCACCATGGTGTTCTTATCTATAGACAGCAGACGGCAGATTTGGGCCTGCTTGGGGGTAAGACCCAAACAAGTCTACAAGGACTTCAAACCCGGACCAGACTTACCTAGTTTCACAGAGCTCTGGGTAGCCTGAAAGAAAACACAAGGTGTTAAGTTTTCTAGTGGATGTAATACCTACACCTGCTCATGGCAGTGGCTTTGCCCATTGCCATCCTTACTCAGAAAAAAATGGTGGGGATGAGGAAGAGGAAGGGGAATGTGGAACTGCTGGGCCCCGGGGAGCCACTCAGTCAGTCGTGGCAGCCCCAAGTGATGACATGCTAGCCCCAACCAAGGAGACTCTGAGGCGGACATTCCTGGGATGCCCCAAAGTCAGGCTTCCCCCCCAGACTATCACCTGGAGCTTGCGGAGCTGGGATCGCACAGGGGGTGGCTCAGGAATAGGAACTCTGGGCCAAGAACCCTCCTCAAGGGGCGCGAAGGAGAGCCCTATGTCCAAAAGTAAAGGGACGTATTCCAGCTCCATACCTCTGGGTTAAAGACTACCTCCTGCAGGCTCTTCTGTGGAAATGCAAACCTTCTGTAACATGACCCGTATTCCCAAGGGGCTCCACCTGACCTGAAGGGAGCCTGAGTGGGACCCCTGGGCCCTGGGCAAGCTAGGGAACAGGAGGAGAAGCACAGAAAGTCCGAGAGGTTCTGAGAGGGAGGTGGGGCTGAGGCAAGGAAGGGAGGTTCCCCACACAGAGGGCCCTGGATCCAGCACCCACACCTCTGCCCAGCAGGGCCCCAGCACTGGCCACGGCGGGCTGAGTCACGGAAAACAGAAGAGTGACTCGGAGCCCAGGCTCAGGGCAGGCCAGTCTGCTGTAAGGAAAATTCAAGATGGGCCGCCCTTCTCGGTCAGCTGGATTCCACAGCTGTGTCTGTTCTTACGGCCTCCCCACGCACTGAGGCTCAGATGCCTCGCTTGGAAGGCCTCGGCTGTCGCCCACAAAGGAAGCAGGGCCTGCCTGGGTTCTTTTATCCAAACTCCACACAGGCCGGGGCTGAGGATGCCCCCATGGGAGTGGACAGAAATTACAGGAGAGCCCTGGGAGGACAGCCAAGGAAGACAGGAGAGTCCCCTCCATGAGCCCAAGCACAAGACCCAAGGCTGTTCAGGGCAGGGGCCAGCGTAGCCAGGCGTCTTACCCTGGAGAACGCGGACGCCTGTTTGAAGATATCAAGCGCAGAGTCTGCGAGTTCGTCCCCCCGTTCCTGAGGTCTGTTGGCTGCAGATAAAAGGAAAGGCAGCTTCAATGAGAGAGAAATGATTAGCGTGTCATTCATAACCACCAGGACTGAGGGGGCACTGTTGGGTTTTCTGGCTCACATTCTCAGATGAAGTTTTCCTTTATAACTTTCCATAACTCGTGGTGGAATTCGGCCCGTGGGGAGAGAGCTCAAAGAAAGGTGAATGCACAGGTTGAGAGAGGCTAGGCTCCAGCTTTGCTGGAGGTAAAGAGAGCTCACCCAGGGCGGGATGCTGCAGGAGGGGTGCTTTGACCCATGTTCACAGCGTTCACATGTAACAAACAACTGGGCTCTGTTCGAACAGGGCTAGGATAGCCAGGCAATGCAGCAAAGAGAAATCTGTCCTTGAGTTGCTGGGTGTAGTGCATTTGAACCAAGAGTTCCTAAGTTACTTTTCAACCAGACCCAGCAATGCCGTCCAGAGATGCTCAGTCCACACGTCCCACATCATTCTCATCTTTGCTTACAGCAGGGTTTCTATCGAGCACCAACGGCTGTGTGTCGAGAAGGGCCAGCAGCAGGATGAGCGGGGGCGTGGTTCTTTAGGGCCTTACCCGGAGGCTGCAGGACACTGGAGATGACGTGGACCACGCCATTGGTGGCCATGATGTCAACTTCAGTAACAGGCTCCTTATTGACATTCACCACGTTGTTTTTCTGGGAGAAAAAGAGACAACAATTGTTGAACACCAAGCACGTTTACCTTATCCATTCTTAAACCTAGCAAATGTTTACTGAGCACTTCTGGATGCCAGATCCTGTGCTAAGTGCTGGGGATACTCTGGTGACTGGAACAAGACCCCTGTCAGCTACAGACCTTCGGTCTGGTAGACTCAATTTAATCCTTGTGTGGACCCAGCATGTTGCAATTTACAAAGTGCTCTTTTGTGTGATTCCCTTATCCTCACAGCAGTGCGTGGTGAGGAGGTCGATATCATGGCCTCCTTTAAGCTGAGCAGGTGGGACAGCTGGGAACAGAAGCCAGGTGTCTGGCTCTGGTTGAAGGGCTCTTTCCGCTTTTCCTCCATGCCTGGCTTCAGAGTTTCTCACAGGGTAAATCTGTCTCAGGCTTTCCTGAACGACCCAAGGGGGAAGGGGGAAACTGGAGCCTGAGACCGACAGGACCCTGACACCCCAGACTAGGAGCTGGGAGATTCTCAGGTGACCTGCAGAAGTCAAACAAGTCATGCCGTCCCTGCCTGTGCTCCCGGGAGAAGCTGATGAGCACAGGGATGGCTGGAGGCCAGGAGAGAGGTGCAGGAAGCAGAAGCTGAGCCAGCCACATGCTGCAAGGGTGGTCCCTCCACGGGGTGTCAGTGGCCTTGGCTGGTACAGCCAGGGAGGCCACAGGCAGCTTCGCAGAGCTGGGCTGCCTATCTGTTCCCTCTCTTCAAGGTAGGGACCCTCGGAGGCAGCTCCAAAGTGGAATGTGCAGAGTAAGGGAAGGTTCACAGAACAAGCGTCAGAAGAAAAAGCCTCCTGGGCTGGTCTGGTTCATGGTACAGCTCAGTGAACCCCTGGACTTGGGGGGGATAGAGTGGGAAGGGGATTGGGAATTGATCTTTCAAGACTTGTAAGTAACTATCATTTCCTTAAGGAAAGGGAGATTTAATAGCTTCTCCCAGATGCCAATCAGATGCTTTATTCCCCTGCAGATCTGGAAGTTCTTATTCCGGTCTAACCACAATCTCCCTTGATTTCCCTGAAGACTCTTTTTCTTTTCCTTTCCTTTTTTCTTTTCTTTCCTTCTTTCTTCTCTTTTCTTTCAAAATGCACTCAGAGATTCAAGATGCTTCTTAAACACGGAGTGTGTGTCTAATGCCATCCTAGGGACGAGATGTGCCCTAAACCCCAGTGGTAGGGCACGGCCAGCCTTTTAATTGTTAAACATACTCACCGAGCTGACTTCCAACTTGTCGCCTTGGAGAGACTTCAGCCGCACCAGGGCCCCGATGCCTCCGCTAACCAGGATTTCATCGCCAACGTGGTATTTCAGGATGTTGGCAAGCTCCTTGGCGTTGCCTGCAGGTTTGTGGGAAAAGAAAGCAGAGTTAATCCTAAGGCTGGTAACTGGTGTGGTCAGGGAGGGCCCAAAGGAGAAGATGTAAGCAGTCACCCCCGAGATGGAGAACCCCCTGCCCAGGTAATAAGCACTTATTGAGCACCTACTGTGTGCTCAGCCCTCCGACCCACCATGTGCATAATGGTCAGGGGAACAAGACATATGACCGTGGCCATGACTCTACCTGTGCACTGGATGGGCTGCTGGGTTAAGTACACGCTTCCGTGATGCTGAGAAGGGAGTTAATCTATACTCCTCTGTGAGTATGACTCATGTTTCCATGACTAAATATTTGCTTGGAAAGCCAGGGGCCTTTCCAGCACTGGCATCTGAGACATTTCATCATCAGCATGGCTCCCAATAGTTATAACACAGTAGTGAAATATTTACACATTCTGCCCTCAAATGCATACTTTGAGACGGCTGTTTCCTAAGGGAGAACTTAAAAGAGTCGACAGCTGCGGTCTGGAGGAGCTATGGAGCCGATGAGGTCAGGGCCGAAGGGGGGATCCCTCCACAGCGTCCCTCCTCGTCACGTCTCAGCATTCCTTCCGGCCCACGTCAGCTCCTCCACCCACTGGGGAAAGCAGCCAATTGCTCATCAAGGTGCACAGGCAGTCCCCAAATTAAGTGTGGGAGGCAATCTTAAGGCTGCCAGCTGCCTTCTCCTCTGCATCGAGGCTGCCCCTGGCACTCATGTTACCAGCCAAATGGCCGGGTATCCCCAGGGCTTATGGACGGCTATTTCCAGCAACTTGAAACTGAGAACAGAGGAAGCTTTAAAGTATTTTGGGGAGTTCACTTGGTTATGGACGAATCCACATGAGTGCCACGGGATGGAGCTACCAGGTACAAAGGGATTTCCAAACATCAACAACTTGGAGCTGGCAAGAGTTTCCCTTCCACCAAAGTACGGCCTGGAGGTGCTGAGCCAAGCCAGCCCCCAGGATGGGAGGGGTCTCCTTCTTCTGAGATCTCTAACATCTGGATCGACCTCTAACACGGGGACTGGGATGGGCTCCATGCCCCAGGCGTGCTGGGGTCTAATCCTGCCCGCAGGCCTGAGGGAGGGCGTGTTGGGGGAGCTTTGCCCAAGCCCTCCCTCAGCTCCCACACAGCTGAAAATGAAAGGCAAGCCAAGCAGGCTTGGGACACCTGGGGAATATTCCCTTCCTCCTGAACAGAGACAGAATGGAAAGTTTATGTCCAGAATGAATGTCTCCCCTCTCCTCAGGAACATATGTCAGCACCACAGACACAGGCATTCATTTAGCAATAAAGAAAATTAAACAGGACACAAATTCAGTTCACAGCTGCCCGAGCTTTTTGTTCTGTACTCCAGAGCGGGAAGGGAGGTGTAGACAATTTGGGTCCCAAGGCTTAGCCAAGGTCCTTCCTCCTCCACCTCCTCCTCCTCCTCACCTTTCTGCACTGGGTGGATGTGTCGTTCACAGGCATGCGTCAGAGTAAACACCGCAGGCCCATCCTACCTCCGCACCGTCATAGCCATTACCCCATTATCGATGGGGCACATGTGCCCAGCATTGTGGGCAATGCTCATTTAATCCTTATTAACACTCTGAGCAAGGCGCTCTTACCACCCCCATTTTACTAATGGGAAAACTGAGGCCCAGAGAGGTTAAGCAACCTGCAAGAGGTCACTCAGCTGGTAAATGCCAGAGCCAGGGTTTGGTCTGCTTTCAGGTAATCTGGGAGCCCAAGCTCTTCACCACTAGATTGTCTCTCAAACATACTCAACCTAATTGCTCAGGGCCTTGATGAGCTTCTCGGTAAAGCTTTCATCCCGAGGTACATGTGATGCAGGTAAATGGCTTCATGAGCAGCTTCTCACAGGTCCTCAGGGGAAGGCATGCCTTGTTGACTGGGCTGGTTGTCATCTACCCTCAATTCCCTTCTACTCTTCTCTGCCTTGTTCACTGCCCGGGGAAGCTGACCACCGTGAAGTACATCATCCGGGCTCCCTCACCCTCCTGCGATCAGCTGCCAGGAGGCCGCTGAAGGAGGCCAAGGCACCTAGTGGCCTCCTTGCCATGGTTCTGACAGCAGCTGCATGTGGCTCTAGCCAGTGTGCTACGCCCCTCCTCCTAGGGTCTCCCTGGACCGGCTCTCCCCCCACCATCCCCTGCCCCCAGCACCCCCAGGCCTGGAGTGGTAAACAATGGGTACCATCACCCTTTGCTGGTTCCTTAACCCTGCCCACACCTCTGCAAATAGTCTTGTCATTAAATTCCTTTCAGTCAAACCCTTCATAATGTGCCAACTGTTTCCTGCTGAAACCCTGACCGATACAGTTACTTTAGAGAAGTTGAAAAATGTACTTAGGTTGGTCTTTACCCAAGAGTTTGTTCAGTTCTCCCGGTGGCAAGGCTTGGAAGGCTTCATTGGTAGGGGCGAAGACCGTGTAGACCCCTTCCCGGTTGAGGGCCTCGGTCAGCCCCGCAGACTGGATGGCGGCCACCAGCATGCTGTGGATACACACACGGAAAAGGTCACCTCCCTGTGTGTGTGTGAGGGGGGGTTGTCATTTGCCCAAATACCGCACCACGGTGGGTAGGGGGAGCCCAGAGCACTGGCATTCATACCCCTTGCTGGTTTTCGTACAGACAGGGAACGATTCCGGTCTGCATCTTCTCTCCATAAATGCTGAGCTCAGTTAAAAGCCAGAAGTCAGTGGTCAGAGGCGGAAGGAGGAAGGGAGAGGTCAGTGCCATGGCTGACCCAGAGACTGGCTGAGCTCCAGGGCCTGAGGGATGTGATTCCGGGGGGTGGGAGGTGGGGGCAGAGGATGGGTGGTCTCCTAGGCTCTTGTGCAGATGGCTGAATTCAGGGACAAGAAATGCTCGATGTCACAGCACCCAGTGGTGAGTGAGCAAATCAGAAATGGAGAGAGCAAGGCAAGAAAACAAAGTGACATCAGGAGCCTGAGAAGGAAGGAACCTTCAGGGGCAATAAGCAGACACTACACGGAGTGAGACTCATCACGCGCGCAAAGCCAGGTGTTCTCAGCTTCCCTGGGACTTTAAAAGGAGAGCAGGATGTTTCCCTTGCCCTTCAGGAATACAAGTGCAGCCCCCTCCCTGTTCCCAAGGGTGTGAGGATTACACTCCCAGAAGCCACCCTTCTTCTCAACCTAAGTTTTCAAGGTGACCCTCGTCCTTTCCGAATCCCCGGCTTGGGAGATCACACGGACACACGGCCAGTGTTCACTGGAGCCCCGAGGAAGTGGGGAGCTCGACAGACAGCTGAGGCCACCGTCCTGCCCCAGCAGGGCCACTTGCAGAAGCACCGCCCCGGGATGGAGCCGGTTACCTGAAGCGACTGTCCCCCTTCAGCACGTCCATGACGGTGCCCACTGGGGGGGTCAGCACCCGGTCCATGGTGAACAGGGTCCCGTATCTGCCCCTCTTGTCGTGGGCGGCGATGCAGCTGTTCTCAATGCACAGGCTCTGCACAAAAGAGGGGCAGAGAGAGGCCACGTTACCCCCCAACCCAAAGCAGGGGCCTCCTGATTTGTTCAGGGCATGTGCTGATGGCTTCACCCGCAGAGATCAGTGAATATATACGGGGCTGCAGCATTAAGACTAGGATTAAAGGATGTGTTTCCTCCAGGTAAAAAAAAATAAAAATGGCATTCCTTAAGGAAAGAACAGCTATAGAGGCCCCAATAAATGTACAGAGAGGGCCCATAATGAGATTATCACGTGACACGAGAGGGCCATTGACAATGATCAAATAAAGAGATCGAGTCTCTTCATTTATTTATTTAACAAATGACAACCGTCTTTAGCCAAATGGCGCTGGCTGGTCCCGAGCAAGGGCTATGTTGTGTTGTACTTCTTATTTGATATTCCAGGGTAACTGTTGGGTTTGAAGAGAGAGAAGAAACAGGAGAAGAGGGAAGAGAAGCTTTTGGACCAAGGAGGGCTGAGTGTCACTTCAGGTAAGGCTTCTCTTCACGGAAGCTAAGAAGGATCCAAAACCTGCATCCCTCCTCCCTTCGTTCATCACTCTGGGTTCAGGGTGGATGGCTGCTTACCCAGCCAGGCCAGACAGGTGTTTAGTTTATTCCCAAAGGCCTCCAGAAAAGGAGGCTTGACTCTTTTGGCAAGACCCCCATTTCGATCCTTTGATATCAGATATTCTTTCTAAAATTCCTTCCTTCCTTATTAGAAACCAGTTCTCAGGCAAGCTCCTGCTTATTGAACACTTTTTTTTTTTTTTTTAACACTAATATAGCTTGCATTTCTTGGAGCTGAGACAAAGAAAGAGCGTGATTTAGGACCCAGAACTTACATTACGGTAAACAAAAACTCTCAGTTTTTTGCCGCCCAGAGTTTCTAGGATCTGTCCGTGGTACAGATACTTGGAGGCCAGCTGATCTTTAATCATGTGGTTCAGAAGCAAATTCTTCGTCTGGGCATCAATTGGAGGGGTTCCATCTGCAAGAGAAGGCGTGGTCAGGTCCAGACAATGCAGCAGAAAGCCCGTCCCTCCTTCCATTTGGAAATAGAAATTGAGAAATCAAGCAAGGCTGCCAATATTCCTTAACATCTGGCATCTTCTGAGAATTAAAAAAAAAATGTCTAGATAATCAAGGGTGTTTGGAATTTTGCCCTAAGAGGGAGGGGTAGGCACGGACACAACTTGGCCCTTCTCTGCCTTCCCCATGGCCATGGCTCAGCTGTATCCTCACTCTGACCTCCTGACTATCACACTGGCAATTGACCCTGCAAATAAAAAGACAAGGGAGTGCTTTGCTCTCCCAACAGATGCACACTCTTGAATTCTGAGGACAAGACTGCCACATGCATCCTCTGCTCTACCAAACGAAATAGCAGTGTCTCTTCACTTTCTCGTGAAGTCACTTCTGCTTTTGGCTGAGCTGGGTGGAAGCACGAATGGTCCACGGGGAGCTGTAAATTGGGGAGGGTGCTGTGGAGGTGACAGCGGTGGGGCAGCTGCCCCCAGAGACAAACGCACAGGGATGCCTTCTTCCCCACGATACCTTCGAAGACAGAATTCATGGGGGCCAGGAGAGTCAATCGCTCAGTTCCAGAGAGATGGGTGCCGAGGCCAGCTTGTCTGAAAAGGTCAACAGCTGTGGAAACATCGGACTCTGCAGCCAACTCAAATAGCGTCTTGGCTATAAGGAAGGAGAAAGTGGGTTCAAAAGTTAAAAGTACTGTTTTCATGTATCATTCGTCCATCCCAGAGCATGACATACATCAGCAGGAATGTCATCTCTTGAGTCAACAACCCCTCTAAACACTGCTGGGGCACAGCGGGTTTGTGTCATCAGGGGAATGGTCACCCAGAAAACCACACCGGTTGGGGAAGTGAGGTGAGGCTCAGTTGGGCAGAGGGCCTCTGTCCCAGCCCTTGGTCAGGGTCCTGTCCAATGCTGGGAAGGAAGAAAGCATTTGTCTGTGTCATGGCTTCTGAAGAGTTGATAATGCCAGTGACCACACCCACAGAAAGTTTTCTTCTGGGTTTGTTTTTTCCTGTGAAATTCCCTCACTCATTAGCAGTAGAACTCCCCGGCAATCCAGGATGGGGAAAGGATGCTGAATGGGACCCAAGCCAAAGTCCATTCAGTCATTTTTCCCTGGGTCAGTGACCCTGGGATCCTTGGGCATGATGGAGAAAGCAAATGCTCTGAAGTCAGCAAATGGCCCTCTGTGCCCAACCAGTGCAGGCAGATCTTCTGAAAGGCTTCCGTGATTGAGTCGCTCCCTCCCCAGACACCTCCAATGGCTCTCCCCTGCCCACAGGGTAACGCCCGGACTCCCAAGCCTGCAGCTCAAGACTCTTCATAATCTGGCTGCAACCTGCCAGGTGCCCAGGCTGTCTCTCCTGGGAGGCTGTGAGCTGGGTGCAGACAGGGAAGCGGCTCCCAAGATCCCCGAGTTCCCCCAGCCGCGCCACCATGGACGGCACAGGGCACAGCAGACCTGGCAGGCCCAAGGCCCCCGAGGCCTGGATCACCTGAGTCTGGAATGAGCAGCTCGTCGATGAAGTGGATCACACCGTTGGTGGCCAGGACGTCTTTGTTGGAGATGATGGGCTTCCCGTTGATGGTGAGCGTGTCCCCGCTGCAGCCCACCTCCAGTGTGGTGCCCTCCAGGGTCTCCAAGGACAGCCCCGCCACGATGGCTTCAGCACACATGGCCGACTTCAGGATGTGGTTGTTTAGCAGGTCTGGGGGCCGAACAGGACACAGGTCAAGTCAGTGCCAGCCGGGCTGACCTGAGGCGCCAGTTCGCCGCCTGCCCCGGCTAGGAGGATTCCATTCTCTCCGAGGCTAACGATCAGACGAGCCTGGGGTACCATGTGGCCTGGATCCTCCTCTTCCTCTCCTCCTCCTAGCCTCTAAAACTAGTTGGGCTCTGTGCAGTCTACCTGAGTTTGAATCCCAGCTCGGCCACTTAGCAGCTGTGGGACCCTGGGCGAGTCACTGAGCCTCTTTGAGTCTCAACTTCCTCACCGGTCAAGTGGAGATAAGCACAGCATTCATCTCCTAGGGCTGATGTAAGGATGACATGAAACTCTGAATGTAAGCACCCAGCACAGCGGCTGACGACAGAGTAAATGCCCAACAAATGCTAGTGATTAGCTTCTTAGTACCTGAACTTCAGGGTGAATTCTCTTATTTGTATCTGAACTTCCCAGATAGGGGAAAAACTCAAGTGAGTTTACCTTGGGATTTTTTTAATCTACTGACCTTTATGAAAATGTAAAGTGTGGTAGGAAAAGATGAAAACTGTAGCAAATGAAAGTTCTGCATTATTTCTACATTTTATTTGTTTTTGTTCACTTTACCCCAAGGGTCTCCTTAGTTGCCAGGGCCTGTTAGAGGCTGGGGACGGTGAGCAGTAAGACATGGTCCCTGCAGCCCCATTCACCCCGCCCGTAGATCATAAACACAATCATTTAATTACTTGCCCAAGTGCTGCTTTAGGGACAGGGCAGGGGCTGGGGGTGCTGAGGCTGCAGGAGCAGCGGAGGGGACGTGCTCCAGCCCCAGCCAGGCAGAGCCGTTCCAGGACTGTTGCTCACCAAGGTCCCCGGGGCCCTTTGTCTTGCGTGCTCACCACAGAGGCGAGTTCCAATGTGTCCTGAGTGTGGGAACCAAAACCGCACTGTCACAGACAGGAGGAAGCTCTGAGGCCCCGCAGAAGTGCTGAGGGCCTTGAAGGCCAGTGCTGACCCGCTTCAGCTGGTGGGGAAGACAGAGGACGGCAAGACCGCTGTGGGAATGAGGCCTTGGGGATTTAGTTTCTCAGGGAAGGAAGCTGAAGGCCGGGGGTGGGGAGGTGGGTGAACTGCCAGGGCCCCTCGGAGGGTGAGCCAGGCCAGGGCTGGAAGCCAGTCTGCGAACGGGCACTTCTCGTCCATCTGCCGACCCGCTAGCAACCAGGAGACTGTCAGGTGGACCGTGGCCGCCCCCCACCCAGCCTGCAGTAGCAGCCCCACACAGAGGGCCCTCGCTTTGAGCAAACAGCTTAACGTGGGAAAAGGCAGATGTGCAAAAGGGATAAACTTGGGGTGTTTTTTTCACTTTATAATAAGGTGTTCTGATAGCTACAAAGATAAAAATGTGCTCCGTACAAAACATGTTTTAGGGGGAAAACAGCTCTAAATAAAAAGCTAAAATGCTGCGATGCACCCAAGTCTCCTCTCCTCGGAAGCCTTCAGGACCCTCAGGCTGCAGATGCCCATCCCTGCCCTCATCCCCGTGACCTTGGGAGTATCTCTGAGTACAACGCTCAGCACATCAGGTCCCCAATGACCTGTTT
Source organism: Balaenoptera physalus (assembly GCF_965194825.1). Lineage (NCBI taxonomy): Eukaryota > Metazoa > Chordata > Mammalia > Artiodactyla > Balaenopteridae > Balaenoptera > Balaenoptera physalus. Next base: position 64,113,948 of record NC_138890.1, read on the forward strand.
TTAATTAAGCCTGTTACACCAACTAGGTTTAAACTTCCTTGACTGTACCATGTTCACTTTTGTGGCCTGGGTTCCTGGAACCACAATATCTGGACATCATAGATCCCCATCTGTGCTTTCAGAAATGTGCCCCTTCCCATCCCTGCATAGCTTCAAGGAGAACGTTTTACATTTATGGGGTGTCTGAAATGCATTAGGCATTTCGAAGGTGGGTTTAAATAGATCCAAAAGAAATGAAGTCATCCCTGGATTATATGTGGGAGGAGTAAGTGTGATTGGAGGGTTGGAGTGCACAGGGGACCTGGGGCCTACTCCCCTTTGAAGGGGACCCAGGGACCGGCAGGCAGCATCTCAGTGGTCCTGGAGTTGGGGAGCTGGGGTGGCAGAGCCTGGCCTCCCCTCCTAATCTCCCTCACATGCCCTCACATGGTTCTTCCCTCTCCTCCAGCAATAATCAACACTCCTCCTAACTTATCAGCTCACTGAGAAGGTGAGGAAGGACTCAGCAATGAAGAGTCAAGAGTTGACTGTTTTGGGTGTTTCATCGTAATTTTGGATTATCCCTGAGGCCCCCGGCCAGACACAGGCAAAGTTCAAGGGTCAACATGATGATTCCATTTCGAGGATGCCAGCACCTGCCACCCCCTCCCCACAACTCCAAGCTACCGCCCACTCCGGCAGCCTCACTCTAGCTTTGATCATTTGGGCCTTTAACTCTTCCAGACTCTGGCCACAGCTTGCTTTGGACCTCCAGCTCCACCTCCCTCCTCAGCCCAGCTGTGTCCCTAGAAAAAGGCTGCTGGATTCCTCGCCCACCCCTCTGACCAGGGTTCTGCTGTGGCCTCTGCAGAGACACAGCCAGCTGGGAGCAATGGGACAGGATGGCAGGCAGCGTGTCAAGAGCAGGCCTGGGGCTTAGTCTGGCCGCTCCAATGAGTGGCAGCAGAAGCCCAGGGGTGCTCACCTCTCAGGGCCCCTGGGTCCCCCAGGATCCGGTTCAAGGTCTCAGCGGGGATTTTCTCGAAGGCCTCATTGGTCGGGGCCAAGAGTGTGTACTGGCCGTCCCCTTCGAGCAGGGTGTTGAGCCCCGATGCAGCCACGGCAGCCTGTGGGGAGGGGAGAAGACGGAGCGTTCCCTGAAGGCTCTGGGCACACATGGTCTCACCAGTGCCCCTCTGGAGGGCTCCAGACTTCTGTAGAAGCCCTGGATGAAAAGATAGGCTGAACCAAGGCTCACTTGGTCCCACGGCCTCCAGGAGCCTTGCCAGCCTGAGCTCCGCCCACTCTGACCACCTCTTAGCTGCTGCCCTGCCTTCCTCCTTTCCACCCCCAGGCTGTTGTCCTGCTGTTCCCTCTGCCCTTCCCCCCTTCTTTGCTTCTCTGACTCCTATTCCTTCCTCGGGCCTTGACGAAAATGTCGTTTCTCTAGATAGTCAACTTGGCGTTGCCCCCACCCCGCCCCTGCCCCCAGATGAAAATGAGTCTATTAGACACATATTCTCACGTTGTGCAATTCAATCGTTACTGGTGCTAATTATCTGTGTGGGCTCCGTGAGCATGAGGATGACATAACCCCTTCTCTACAGAGCAGGAAAATGACCTTCTAAAAGCACCCCGCTGCTCCCAGGAGGAGACACACTCCTTGCCGGGTCTGCAAGGCCCCGCAGGATCTGGCCTCACCAGCCTGGCCACGCCCACCTCACCTGCTGGCTGCCTAGCGCTCTTCACTCAGCCCTGCAGGCCTCCTTCTTGCTCATCCTGCTTCTGAGCCTTACTCTCCATCTCCCTTCTGCCAGCTTAGCTCTTGCCCCTGTGTCTTGTATAACTGGCCATTCCCGATATTCAGGCCTCAGCTGAAAGGTCATCTCTTCCAGACCAGACCCTTCCCGGACCAGCCAGTCCCCACGGGCTCCTCTGCTCACCACTTACTGCCCGACTTCACAGCACTTAGCATGATCTGTGACTGCCTTGTCTGTGTCCCCCGGAAGAATACCAGTGCCAGCGGGGACAGAACTTTGTCTTGTTCTCCTCTATTCCTCGGGCACATAGAGCACACCTGGGAAGTAGCAGGTGCTTAACGAGTATGTGTTAGCAGAAGGACAGATGGGCGTTAGAAAGAGCCAAAGGGAAGAAGAAAGGAAGGAATATGTGCCAAACCTGAACAGTAAGAGGGGGTTACTTGGTGGGGATCAGCTGCTATTAATCAAAAGATGTGCCACCAACTTTGTGGGAACATCGTCCCCCTGCAGACCCCTGACCTTTGAGCGACCCAGAAGGAAAGCATGGGAAGAGCTTAGAGGGCAGGTTCCCTAGGGCCCTCCAGAGCCACTTCCTGAGGCCACCTGAGTGCCAGCCCAGCCCGGGGATGTTTGTCTCTCTGTGTTGGCGATCTCTAGGGGAACAACCATCCCACGCCCACTTGGTATCCTTTGTGGTCAGGAAGTTCTCCTTGAATCAAGGCAAAAACCCTGACAGGGCAGCCTGTGCTAACTTCCTCTGAGCAGCCGGTGCCAAGAGGAAGGCCCATGTGCCACCCCAGTAGTAAGATAAATGCCGGCTGGGCAGGGGGGCAGGAACAGCATTCTGGGGCCCCAGAGCAGGCAGAAGCCAGGCCAGAAGTCAAATCCCAGACTCCGTGTCTGTGTCTATACTCGTGTCCTCTCTGATGGTCAGGGCTCCAAGGAAACAGGGGTATGGCTACATCAGGGGTTCCATGGTGGGGATGTGTGGTCCAGAAGATCATGCAGGCTGAAAGGCCATTTATCTAGTCCCACGTGAGAGAACCAGCAACTGGGAGGAAGGGCCCTCCCACCTCTGGAACCCGCAGTGCAGGCCCGGGCAGCCGTCCTGCTGCAGCCACCGCCTCTGAGCTTCCCAGGGGAGTCAAGGAAAGGACAGTACATAGGAGAAGACCAGCGGGGGGAAGTTCCCAGCAGAGAATTACGATGTCTCCTTGGGGTCAAGCTGACAGCCTGATTAGTGGACTCGCCATGTTTATGGGCATTTCAAGGAACTTGCTCCATGTCACCTAAGCGCCCACGAACGTGGGGACATCCTCCACCCCTCCCACAGAAGAAGGCCCTCTTAGGAGGTGGTGTGTCCCCAGCTGGGCCTCCCCCGGGGCAGTCCCTCACCCGAAGGGTCTCGAAGGTGTCCTCGATCTCGATGATCTGCTGGATGTTGTTGGAGATGGTGGAGATGACCTTATCAATGAGGTGCACCACACCGTTGGTCGCATGGTGGTCGGCTTTCAGCAGCCGGGCACAGTTGACAGTCACAATCTGCCCAGAGAAGGAGCATGAGCAGCTAACACCTCGGAGGCACAGCCTCGAAGGCCCAGGCGGGGAGAACACAGGACAGCATGTGGCCTCCACGAGCGGGGGAGAAGCAGGTGCAGGGGGCAGAGGACTGTGCACAGCTGACCCCACCCGCGGGATACCACCCCAGGAGCCAGCCCCACGCGTGGACCGGGTGTGGGCTCAGGGTGGGCACGGGGCAGAGCTGTGGAGGCGGGATTCCCTACCCCATTGGGATAGTGGTGGATTTGGATGTTGGAATTCTGGTACATGGAGGTGAGGGCCATGCCATGTTTCAGCTCGTCCGTCAGGACCCGTCTGTCCACCATGTGGTAGCGGAGGGCGTTGAGCAGCTCGATGTTAACATTGCTCACCAGCGAGTCCAGCACTTCCTAGGAGGGGGGTCAGTATGGCAGTGAGGGGGCTGCAGGCCCCACGTTCGACAGAGGGGTCCCTGCCACCCTGGGAAACGTGCCCCGGGGACCCCCCTTCTGCCGAGGACCCCTACCCGTGAGCACCAAGGTCTGTCTGGCCACTTAAATGGATGGGGCATTGGAAGCCACCTGGGGAGGCGTATTTTAGCTCAAGTGCCATGGCTTTATCTGAGGGCTTAAGGAAGACATTTCCTGAGACGGTGGGAAATCGCTACGGAGTCTCAGTAAGAGCGTCCCCAGTACGGGTCCCTGGGCAGAAGGAGATCATCTCACAGCTGGCAAGGAAGCCCAGGCCTCGTTGCTGGGGGCGAAGATGGTGAAGCTGCCGGGCCCTTCCATCTCGGGCCTCAGCTTCTCCGTGCGGTCCGTGTACAGCTGAGTGGTGGTAGCACCAACGACTCCCAGGGTCTCGTACAAGTTGGAGAGCGGCAGGGCTGCAGGGGCAGAGGACAGAGCAGGGATGGCCTGTGGGACGCCCCCCCCCAACCAGACCACACCCTTGTCTGAGGTGGGATGGCACACCCGCTGGAGAAGGCCAGAGACAGCCTGCTGCCGGGGAGCCCAAAAGGCTGGTCACGTGCTTCTTAGAACAACCCCCAGGCCAAGTGCCTCCCTACTTGAACTCAACTGATTGGTCATTCTTAATCATTTTTAACTAAAGCAGAGCAAAGCTTTTGTTCATAGACATTTAGATAACACAGGTGGGAACATACACTGGAAACAGATATCCCGGTTACAAGCTAGCCTTACGGATTTATCTAGCTGTTTTTGAAACTGGTTCCCTAATGGCCTCCACCAGAATGAAACAGATCTTGGAAGTACTTTAGGTATTTATAAGTAATAAAATGTTATTTCCTACAAGTAGCTGGAAGCTCAGGAGGCCCTTCCCCTCCCACAGGGAGCTTCGTGTTCCTTTTAAAGGGCCTGAAACTAAGGCCCAGAGGCTGGGTCCCACCTTCCAGGTCATCTCCTTCCCCATCCCACGTTTCCCACCTGTCCTGCCACTTAAGTCAGGAAGGCCGCGGCTCCAGCCCATGCCAACCACACCCCCTTCGTGACCATGGCACCAACCAAGTCACCCCCTTCCTTTTAAGTCTCAGTCTCACATTCTCAACTAATGAAATAGCGAAGTTTTCAAAGTTAAAACAAAAAAAAAAATCCTCCTCTGTACAGTCCCCAGGGGTGTATGGGACTAAAGGAGAGGATCTAGTAAATTCACAGGTACCACGTCGTCTGTGGACCCGCATGGCCATCGTGGGACCCTTGGCTGATTCTGGGGAAGCCGGCCTGGCCTGCCGCTCCCGTCCCTACGAGCTCCATTGGGCCGGCTTCTGACAGAGTGAGGGGGGCGTGGCCCGGTGTTCCCAGCCCAGCCGGAGACCAGGCCCACGCCATCCACTCTCCAGCAGGGCTGATGAGAAATGCTGGATGTCTTTAGAATCACTCCCAGCCAGAGACGGCAAGGCCAGGAGCCTGTGCCTCGTGCAGAGGGCACAGGCAGGTCAGGATCGGAGTCTGTTCCCGCAGCGTGTTAAGCAGTCGGCTTGTACCGGAAGGAGCAGCGCAGGAAACCTGCTGTTTCCAGCTTCCATCCTCTGGCCCTGTCATGGAGCCCCACCCCTGGGACCCCCACTCAGACTCTGCTGCCCTTCACGTGGGTGGTCCTCTCTCCCTCCTTCCCTTCCATCCGTGCCAACAGCAAGGCTTACTCACCTGCTGGACAGCCCTTCTCTCCCGGGACCTTCTCATATCCGGGACAGCACTCGTAGCTGATGACTCTGTAACGAGACACACACGTGTATTAGGCAGGACTTCCCTCCCCCTCCCGTGTCGTCAGCCCTCGCTCCGGGAAGGGACGCGATGGGGCATATAGCCTGCTCTCAGAGGAGACCACACGCTCAGTCATCTTTGTGCCTTTCATTGGCAAGAAGCTCGTCACGCCTCTTCAGCTTTGTACAAGGTGCCCAGCAGTTGCCATCACCTATAGCAATGCCACCGGGATACAGTCAGAGGATGGCGGCAGCATATCCGCGGTGGCATTAGAAAACATCCTCACCAAGAATTTATCTCCAACATAATTCATGGGGAACCCAGTGGGCAGCGTTCCCGAGAGGCAGCAGGGAGGAGGAGAAGGAGCCCTGGACCTTTCTGGCTCTGAGTCTGCCAGTCCCGTCTCCTCTCTGGGCCTCAGTTTCCTCATCTGTAAGATGCATGCATGTATTGTGCAATGGTCATCGGATTAAACAGCCCATGGTCTTCTGGTTCTCTGACTTAATAACCAGGAAGGGTAGTGTATTGTATATATGATCAAGTTTTTCTCAATCTTCACGATCACACTTTAAAATAAAAACAGAGCTCTTTCTTATCAAGACGCTTGTTCTTCTGTTTCTTTAAATTTTTCATCAATGAAAACATTATATAGTTTCAAAATCTACAAAGGATTCTATAGTAAAATGCTCCCCATCCACCCTCCTCCCTCAACCATCTCATTGTCCTTCCAGGAGGCGACTGATATTGCCAGTTTGCGAGATTCTTTGTATTTGGATGAACAAGACTGGCAGTTTATGGTTTTAAACTTTGAAGTCATTTGGCAGGAAAACTTAAAGCCTCCTCTTCTAACTCAGACTGGTCCACTGTGGAACACTCACCACCTTCTGGAGGTCTGAAACGCAAAGCTTCAGCTAACCCGGCATCCTGGTGAAACCCAGAAGACTGAGAATTTCCAAGAACATCACAAGGAAGGAAGTGTTCTAAGAAAGACTTGTTGCTTCATATCAAATCCCCCTGTCCCGTCGAACGCCACCCCTGCACCAGCGGCGTGAGCACAGCCCCTCCTCGGAAGCCCTGGAACCAGAAGCCAACAGCCCTGTCCCGCCCCTTCCTTTCTTTCACATGGATGTGCCCTTCAGGACAGGAGAGAACTCAGCCTTGAACTGCAGCGGGTTTACCACAGAGCCGCTCACCGCGGCCACTCACAGGATGTTTAATGACATCACCAGGAGAGAAGCAGGCAGATCAGACAGAAGTCTGGGCTTTGGGAGGGGGAGGGCGCTCTCAGTGAGCCCAGGACATTCTGCTCTTACTGATTCCACTGCAGTTGTCGCAGGGAAGCCCGGGTGAGTCATGTGAAGATGAAGCCTGGTTCATCTGTTGTCCAGGCTTCATCTTCTGTTAACTAATCTTTCAGAGACAGATTAGTTAGGACGCTCAGGCTGCTAGGGAGCTATGGGTGTCACTGGGCCAGAAATGAGCCCCCAGGACGTTTCTGAGGAGTGACACCACGCACATCCTTCTCTGCCCTGCTCTCTCCATCCTCCTGACTTCCTCTTCCCCTTTTCTCCCAGCCTTCCTCCCAGCCCTTTCCTTTCTAACCTTTCAGCCCTATTTAAAAGGGTTAAACAGGCTGGTGGTCTCAGGACTGATCTTGACTAACTCACGGTTTTCTCTTTGGAAACTAGTCATCTTCTGCAGCAAACGTGAGATCTGACTGACCCACAACCTTTCAAAGGCAACACGATGCAACTAAACAGTATTAGAATCAGGAGACTAGGCTTGTCATCCATCAGTAACTAGCAGGGTGGCCTTGAAAGTCCATTTCTCTCTCTGGGTCTCAGCTTCCTGATCTTTTGTAAAATAAGGTGAAGTTAAACTAGATGATCTCTAAGGTTACTTCCAATTTCACACTCACAATTCCAGCCAATGGGATTATTTCTAGCGGGTAGAGAAGCACTTTTTCAAAGTAGGATAGTGTCTGCCAGCTTCTTGTAGCTAAACCTAGGGAGAACCGCAAGCCTTGAGCCCATAGGACCGGGAACACGCATGCGTGGAATCTCAGGCGACCTCTGATAAATGCCAGGGTTCTGTGGCTGGGGTTGAGGAAGTGGTTCGGTCAAGTCCCCCAAAGCTTAGCTTCTTTCTAGAAGTGCCTGGGTGACCTTCCCTGGAGTTGGAGAAGCGCAGCTGGAGGAGGGGTCTTCTCCTCAAAGCCGTCATCATCTCTGGGGTCTCCCAGGCACATGGTGCTGACACTCCATGCCTTGGAGCCCCCAGCCAAAGGCTTTTCTGGCCAAAGACCCTTCTCCCAGGGTGTCAGTGTCTGAGTTCCATCCTACAAAGCCACAAGAGACCTCAATAGCTCAGGGGGCCTCACCAGGATTTCCTTGAGGACAACAGAGAGTCAGCTCCCCAAGTGTGAACTTACTGGTTCCTGTGGCCACGTGTGTGTGGAGGCGGGAAGAGATGGGGGGAATGACAGGAGAAATGGAGGCTGCCGGGCACGGGAGCAGGGACAGACGTAAGCAGGGACGTCTCCGCGTGGAGAAGGAAATGCAGGATGGAATCAGAAAGCTGAAAGGGCTCTGGGGGCAAAGGAGTTTCTTAGGATCACAGCTGGGGAGGGGCAGATCTAGGACTCTCCCCACATTTCATCAAGTCCAGACCCTTTTCCATTGCTCTTGACAGTGCACATATTTGGGGGAAAGTGGACTGATTTGGAAAGTCTGACATCAAAAGGACGCAGGTGGTCTCTCCGATGTGATCAGAGCTAACCCCTGTCAGCACTCACTGCCCCTTCTCTCCAGGTGGGCTTTCTGTATCCGTGTCCCACAGAGGCTGGACGTGGGGGACACACCACCCCCTGCAGGGGCTCAGCCCCCTAGCCAAAGGCTTTTTCCTGGTTAGCTGAGTGTGGCTCCCTGCCAGGAAGCCTTCTCCTAATCCTCCCGCCCTGCTGGCCTCTCCCTCCTCTTCCCTCGTGCTACCCATATTCTGGCACCCCCGGCACTCTCTAGGTGCATGGGGTGACCCACGCCTCTCACCCTCAGCCTGGTAGCCTTATGGGTTGAAACGCTTCCACAGCTGGCTGTTACCCTGCTCAACTGTCCCAACAATACCAGTTCTTTTCAGAACCAGCCTGCCTGGCCCTGGAGCAGAGGGCAGCTGTAAATTGCAGACCAAGAAGACAGCCCATTGAGGTAATCCTGACCAAACCCTTCAGGACTCACACGCCCTTTTCTCAGCCCCGTGTGCCACCTTCCTTGGGCTCTGGCCCTGGGGAGAACACACATGCTGTGGGGAGACGGGCTCCTGGGGCAATCACAGAGTCGTGGTTCTGATGGAGAGGTTCATCTCTCCAGGATGAACGCAGGAAAGGATGGAAACCACAGGGAGCCCCGATCCGTGCCTCCCTGGTTCCCTGGCTTCCCTGCACAGGGAGAACCAATCTGCTGGTCTCCGAATCGAATCTTATCAGCAAAAGCTGCTCTGATTAAAGGCTCCTGGCTTCTCCTTGGCCTGACACAGTCCAATAAGCAAAAACCTCAGAAAAAGTATATCCTCTAGGGTAATGAGACACTAATTTTCTTATTCCAACTTCCCATGTCAGAAGAGCAATTTGAGGAAGAAAGTCAGAGAAGGTGCCTGACTTAGAAGGGCGTTTGAAAGAGGCAGGGGGTGGGTGCAAAAGGCAGTGTCAATCCAAGGCCTAAAGAATTGAAATAGAGTCTAAAAGCTCTCCTCCATTCCCCTCCAAAGTTTTACTCATGACTGGATAAAGAGAGAAGCGTTGGTTTTTCTCTCCCCAAAATAATTTTTCAAGGAGGTAATATAATAAGTTAAAACAATCACTCTCTCCCAAGCACGCTTCACGATTTTGGCCGCTGTGACGGCTGTAAACACCTAGGGATTAACCTGACTCTGAAGTAGTGCGGTAAGGAATGGAGCCTGAGAGCCAGCTTCCTGTGACCGAAGGTAAACCATCCAGCGTGTCATGATTTCCAAGGGAATCACTGAACAAACACAGACTGATGTTGTCTAGACATGTGCCTGCCTGGATGAGTTCATTTTCTGCACTCAGCTGAGCTCTCTTAAGCCTCCCAGGAGAAAATGAAAATCTTGAGTCCCCTGGTAAAAAAGGGCTTGTTTTAACCTACTGTCTACCACTAAAGACTCTATCACTATCCCATTCACCAGGGTCCAGCTTGGCGAGTGATGAGATGGAACCTTGGGAAAATACACTTACATTTTTTGGTGATGTCTGTTTGCACATGGTTTGTGAGGGTATTTGGGTGGTGAGGGGGGGGTCTCCTGGATGCTGGCTGTGTCTCCTCAGTTCCCATGCTCTCCATCTGACTAGGGAGGGAGCCCCCTTGCAACAGGTGTTCTCAATGACCACCAGGCTGCGGGTAAGCAAAGGTTGGTGGCTCTGGGCCAAAGGGCCTCTGTTGACCCCGAGGAGGCCTTCTCCCTGGGACCTAGAGTCACAGGTTTTAGGGCTGAAGAAAGATCTGGGGCAGTTGACCCAGGCGCTCCAAGGCTGCTCACTTGGGCTCCCCCCCATGTCACCAAAACTAGCTGCTGGGCTTGGTTCTCCCCTGGGGGCAGCATGCAGAATAACTGGACCTCTCCCACTCACCAGTGGATGACTTTGAGCAGGTTGCTTAGGCTTTCTGAGCCTCAGTCTTCCCCTCTGTAAATGGGCTAATGATCACACTGGTCTTAAGGGATGATTGTGAGAACTGAATGAGCTAACCTATGAAAAGCACTTACCAGCTAATTGATATTTACTAAGCACTCAGTTGTGGAGCTTCTTCCTAAAAAATTCCAGGTATAAACTTTAAATTGAAGTTAGGTTAATAACTTCATTGAAAGCCATGCCGTGCAGGAGACCACTGATCAAATCACATGTAATAAATAAATTCCCCATAACACAGCTATAAAAGTTAATAGATAGGGCCCATTGTGGTTAGAACAAATCATCACAAATTTAGTGACTTAAAACCACAAAATTTATTATCTTACAATTCTGGATGTTAGAGTCAGAAGTTGGCCTTATGAGGCTAAAACCAAAGGCTGTATTCCTTCCAGAGGTTCTAGGGGAGAACCTACTCCTTGTCTTCTCCAGCTTCTAGAGGCTGCCTGCATTTCTTGGCTTGTGGTCACATCACTCCAACTTCAGTTTTCATTGTCATATCTCCTTCTCTGACTCTGACCCTCCTGCTTTCCTCTTACAAGGACCCTTATGATTATATTAGACTCATCAGATAATTCAGGATAATCATTCCCCCCCCCCACCCCCGCCAAGATCCTGAACTTAATCATATCCGCAAAGTCTCTTTTCCTTTGTAAGGTAACATATTCACAGGTTCAGGGGTGAGGATGTAGACAGCTTTAGGGGGTCATTATTCTGCCTACCACAGGGCCTTACCCCAAATGGTACATGGGTTCATGTAAATACTCAACAGAACAAGATTCCCTGTCAGCTAAGCTGCCTCCTAGGAGTCTACAGAATGGGATAGAACCTTCAGGAAGCACTGCACAACAGAGGTGTTTGGCATATGTCAAATCTGAGTTATTTCAGAGCAGGTTAGCCACGCGGTCCCAGGGGGCTGCACAGGGAATATGAAACAGGGAAGGAGGTGCTGGTGTGGGTCTGAGGCTAGCTTGGCATCCCTAGATGGCTTCTCACCATCCTCTTCTTTTTCCTCTTGGGACCGAGGCTGTGGGATACAGGAGAGGGAGGAAAGGAAGGCTCTTCCTCAGCTTCACTGCAGATGTCCCTGGGTGCCCTGCCCGAATGAGATCTACAGGAAATAGCTTTGCCAAATGATGGAAAATCTCGACCATACACCAGCTGGCTTCGGTAGAAGTGAAAAGTCTAAACTTGAAGGCAGTGCTGAAGAAGTATTAATATTTCAGCCCTTGGGCAAAGCAATGCTTGCTACTAGAGAAGGGGGAATGTCCTGCCAGCTCATCTTGGCTACTGTGCTTGTGAATCGCGTTGCTTGTGAAACAACGTCAAGCCTTTTGGAATGGACAGCTGCCACCCCTACCTGCTAGCTCCTGCGCTGGCCCTCCCTGTGCCTCACTGAGGATGCCTGAGCTCCTGCTGTGATTCATTACATCCCCATGATGTCAGCTCTGACTTGGCTGTTAAATGGGCCTCCCTCTTGCCGGGGCTTCTACAAAGAAGGCCTGTCCAAGGCAGCCAGGCTTCCTGAGCACAATTTCCTGCACCATTGCTTCAGCTGCTGTATGTAAAAGTGTTATGGTTACTGATCAGACCGAGGACTGAAATGACCCTCTTTGCTTGATTAGCTGTTGTATCGCACTGGTGCTCTTTAGGATCTGAAATTAAATGAATTTCTAAGTAATAAAATTCACTCAAGTCACTAAATAGGGGCCCACTGGTAACTACTTCCTGTAATAAAATCCATGCATCAGGCTTGACAAACAGCACCAAGACTCTTTTTGGAAATACAGAAAAGCTATCATCTAAAGATGATGGATGCAGTGGCCTGATGGGAGTGCTGAGTGCTGAACGTGGCCATTCCCCTCCCTCCCTCTGTGGAGGTGGAGTCGGGGCCTCACTGCAGCAGACATTTGGCTCCAGGCTCCTGGGTCTCTGTGTGACCTGACCCGGCAAAGCCTTCATCCCTTGGTCCTGTACTTAGTGCCAATTATCTGCTTTCAAGTTCAAATTCTCCTGTGGGTCCTGGGCCCCCTGGTGACCTGTGCTACCCCCTTCCCTGTGACACTTTCCTCCAGTGCATCCCAGCGCACACCTCTGCTCCAGCCTCTTCCCTGGAGTCATGCTGGGAGGATCCCCACTGCCCAGGTGGACCCCACGCTGAGAAGGCCCTCTTTGCTCCAACCACAACCATGCTTGCCGTTTCCCAGTCTGGTCATCTCCCAAATAAATGCACCAAGTGACCCACTGTCACCAGGATGACATCAACTCCAGCCAGCACAACCCTCTCCTCTCCCGACCAGCTATGGCACTGAATTCCTGGTGCCCAGATGGCAGCTCCTTCATGGCTCTTAATCCCGGGCACAAGCAAACTACAAGGCTGCTCCTTCTCAGCTCTCTCGGGGACAGTGGAGATGAATCCAACCACTTCCCCTTTCCCTGCCTGAGTTCTCTGGATTTCCCCCCAGTCAGCTTCACCTTCCTGACGCTGCACACAATGTTCCAGGAAGGGACCTTCTTATCCTGGATCGTGAAGTTTTTTTTTTTATCAACTCATGATTTTCTGTCCCCATTTCCTCTTTTTTAAGCTGCCCAAAGCAACAGCACATTGCAGAGCTGGAGGTGCAGGTCATCCCCTCTGGCTTTGTAAGACCAGCTCAATGGCTGGGACTGGGCCCTGGGCTCTGCTTGGCCCTGCTCTACACCTCCGTTTCCCCACCCACACCTACCTGTCTATTCCTTCCCCCAGTGCCTGGGCTCCCCCTGTGCTCACTGGTGCTGCACCATCACATCTTAATGACCCCTTAACAAGAACATTTGGCCAACATACAGCTGTGCTGCCTGCACCCGTCCTGGCACATCAGTGGAGAAGGGTGCAGGTACCAAGAGCCAATAAGCCAAGGCGACTCATCACCCACAGCAGCGTCAACCTGGGAACTGCTGGGGAATATTCCCAAGCTACTGTTAACTAGTCAGACAAATGCTTCAACAGGGGCCACCCTGAAATACCATGGCCAATGCCACCCTGTTGCCAGCTTGACATCATAAGTGCGTCCCATTTTTAGGGAAACCAGAAAGAACAAAAAGGTGGCATCTTGAAACCCAGGGCTCCGAGATGCTTGAAACCCAGGGCTCTGAGATGCTTGATACCTAGGGCTCTGGTCATCTTCCAAGAAGCAATTATGTGAGGCCTGGCTCTGTGTTTAATTAAGTAATTAATTGTTTATTTTAGTAGATAACATACACACATGGGAAAAGTCAAAGAGTACTGAAGGTATTCTTTTTTTTTTTTTTTTTTTAACTTGGGTTCCAGGTAAGGACATGTGTATATTATTTGCATAATCTCTTTTTGTCCACAGCAGCAAGAATTCTGGCTGGGGGTTTGTTTGTTCCCTAAACCTGGGAGGTGGGTCCTCTTAGCTCACTCAACTCTTGCCTTTGTGGCTGGGCTTGGTCAAGTGGGGAACCAATTGTCATGGCCCTGCCCTTGACAGGCTCCCAGGGAGCTACTGGTCTCTCCCCACCTCTGCCCTGATCTACAATTTCCCTGATCCATACTAGAGTTGATAACTGTGTTAGGACACAGTCAGGGTCACAAGTTGGGATATTTACTTCCACGTACATCTCAAGGAAAGAGCATTTTTCCCTTCCTTCAGTTAGAGGAGACATCTGCTCAAAAGCAAGTCACGAGCAATACATTTAAAAATCCCTAACATGGGAAAGGCTTCAAGATCATGGCTTAGCATCTCTTAATCCTCTCATTACACAGACAAGAAGAAGGTCAGCCCCTCACAAGTGGCTCAAGGAGTTCTGCACGGCACATCTTCCTGTCCATAGGAGAGAGCCAGCTTTGAGATCTTTTGATGGTTGGTGCCAAAATAGATTAGGTTTCCCCGGAATTCTGTTAGAACATGCAGGCCACACGGCAGTCGGGGTGAATGCCGCCTCCCTCCGTGCTGATCGTGTTGAGAGAGGCACCAACAAGCCCTCCTGTAACCACAGGGGTCCACACTCCCTGGTGTCTCACTTCTGTTTGTGGGGCTGAGATTTGCAAATAACAGCAGGTGGCATTTACTGAGCACTTACTATGTGCCAGGTACCTAACTTAGCCTCTCCTGTGCATTATTTCATTCAATCCTCATAACAATCACATAAGGTAGTCCTATTGTTATTCCCACTTTACAGATGAGGCAATTGAGGATTCCAAAGGTGAAGCCACCTGCCCAGGTAAGTGGCAGAGCCAGCCCTTGAATCAGGGAGTCTGAGCCTGCGTTCTTAATATGTTACACTGTCTTATTATATGCATATTTCTAGGCACTCTAAGTCTTTTGGGGGCATTTACCTTGGATTGCAGAGCAGGAACCAGGTATAAGTTCACTAATGGGCTTCCTTTCCCAGAGTCAGAGGCTGATGGCTTCTCCACTGAATATTTGTGTTTGTATCATTTAGTGAGGATTAGGAAGCACGCACACACACACACACCCACACCATGTTTCATGTTTCTTGTAATCCCAAGTCAGCCCTGAAAAATGTATCCAAGTATTGTCAGGAGCCTTAAAAATGAAAAACAAAATTGGCAAGCCTACAAAAAACACCACTCCCAAGCACACAGTCCCCTGACATGTTTGCACACGCATCTTCATGGCTCCAGAAGGCTGGCCCATGCCCAGGGGCACCTGCAGCCCGTGCACATCGAGGGCAGCCTCCCCAGTGGCTGGAGGGCTCGGGTGGTTCCAGATACTCACGTGGATTTGCCGCAGATCTTTCTCTGGTACCACTGCTTGCAGTTGGTGAAGTACTTCTTGTTGGTGCCAATGACCTTCTGCACAGCGCACACATTGGGGCTGAAAACAAAAGCTGCCGTGTTAGCAAGATGGTCAGCATGTCCACCCACCTCCACATCCTTCCCACCACGTGGGCCCTCCTGGGTCACCAGAACGTTCTAGATATGGAGAAGATACAGTCATTTCGGTCTTGGTTCCAGGGGCTGGCTTGGGGGTACATTCTGGTCCTCGTGACCTAGATTTCCAGCATCTCCCTGAAAATATCCCCCTCCGATTTGAAAATTGTCGAAGTATATCTCATACAGTGACGTAATTTCATTTAAGCATTCTTCTTTGACACAGACACTTGGTAAGTGTAAATACAAACATCTTAAAAATTTTAGACTCCATGTTATAGATGGAGAATATCAGCTAAGTAAAAGTGGTGTGCTTGCTAAGAACAGCAGCTTTGAGAGAGGCCCCCCAGCCTTTCTCTGCACCTCCACTCCACACTGAGCCCAAACACCCACAGGCTTTAACCTGGCCTCCCTGTGGGCATGGCTGGTCCTGTGGTCATGAGGTCCGGGCCCCAGCACCTCCCAGGCAGCTCCACACACAGACATCCTCTGCGTCCCTAGGCAGTTGCCTGGCTCCCAAACATGGCCTATCTGAAGTGCCCACCCTGGAAACTAGGGGGGCACGGCCACCTGCTGTCAGGACCTTGGAAGGAGATGCTCGCTCACTGAACTCAGTCATTTATTACTTAGGCCCCGGCTTGCATCCCACTCCCCGCAGAAAGCCCTCTTCCAGTGCCCCAAGTGACACTCTTCTGTCCACCTCTGACTGGTGATACAGCCCTTGTCTGATGCTGGCTACCAAACAAAACCCAAAACTGACCGGGCCGTGTATGTCTTCTCTTCAACTACCCTCCAAAGAACCCTGAGGGCAGGTGTTCTGCCTCGTTCTTTCTTTCATGTTCTAGATGCGGCTGAGCACCAGGTCAGGTGCAGAGGGGCTTGGAATGACCTGCTCCCAGGACCACCCAGCTCAGAAGCCTCCTGAGCAACCCTGTGCAAACACCCAGGTTCTGCTGAGAAGTCTGCTTTCCCAGAGACGTGGGGTTTTGTTTTTGTGTATTTTACCCAGTGTACCAAGTTCTAACCCAAACCATGCTCAGGCCATGTGGTGGCAGGACATTTACTGGGAGCCCCTGGGGAAGGAGGCAGCTGTGGCTGTGCGGTGACAAGTGGGAGGCGGTCTTCCTGAGCCAGAGGCAGGCAGTTCACCTGGCTGAATCACAAGCCAGAGCAAAGCAAAGCGAAGAGACTAAGGGCTTTCACAAAACCTCTATGCCCAGAGAACCTCAGGTATCAATTCTAAATATCATTTCCTTTGATACTTTACAAATATAATCGATTGCCATCATTTGAGATGCATGGTATTTTTCGGGAAGACACTGATACTGCAGTGAGGGCAGCACCTGCCGTCCCCATCATATGGCTATGGGAACTTGGTCAATTCTCAAATACTCAGAGTCAGGTTATTGGGTGGGAAGGCACACTGACCCTTTACCTCTCTGCCCTGTCTCTTCTACCACCTGCATGTCACCTCTTGTCCAGTTTGTGGTTCAGCAGGCAAAGGTGAGAGGGCCAAGGAAGCCCAGTAAATATTAGTGAGTTACTGTTAAGAACCTGAGGGTGAGAGAAGCTGAGGCTAAAGAGGAAACCGCAGGTCAGCAGGGAGAACAGCCCTTATCCCCTTGCTCCTGGCTGGGTCTGACCAAATGCCCACAGCCTCCAGAGGACTTTTACAGAAGCCAACTTGTTTCTCAGTTTGCTGCACGGCATTCATAGGTTACAGCAGTCCCCAGATAACCCTGAGAGAGTCCCCGCTGGCCACACTCCAGCCATAGGTGCTGTTTATTGCTGTACAATTTCAGAAGTTCTTCTATCTGACCAAGCAGGAAACAATTACTGTTGATGAATTCCCTGCAACTTTCCGTAGGCGTTTGGCAAAATCTTCAGAGTCTCTTGTGGATGTGGCTCCAACATTCCTCTGTGGAGTGAGTTTCCACTGCTGCTGCCCTTTGAGACAGGAGCGGAGGCTGGGGGTCTCTGTGACGCACGCCCTCTCACATCAGGGTGGGAGGGGTGGGCTGTGTACACAGGAAATTTATGCTGAAGTTTAATCAAAATGAGCACCCCATTTCTGGGACTTCTGCCTCAAGCACAACAGCTCTGCTGTTCAACTTGGATTTGAAAATCAAGTGCTTCAGAAAACTCAGTCCAGTTTTGGTTGTTGATATTTGGAAGTGTGACTGCATTTTTACTTCTCTTTCAGTACTGTTTTTTTCCTTCCCTATAGCAACACAGATAACAGCCGGGAGTCAAGAGACCATGTCATAGTCACTACTTTCCCAGCATCTTTCTGTGTTTGGACTAAGTCACTCCATCTCACTAAGCCACAGTTTCTCCATCTGTAAAATGGGAACGCACACTACAGAGCTTACTGTGTTGTGGTGAAGATGAAAGCAAAAGTGGTGACGGTGATAAAGGGTGAGCAGGGCCCGCTTATTATTTCTTCCTTCACGTCGTGTGAAGCACACATCCAACATTTCCTTTAAAAAGTACCTTACCTTTCCCTTCCCACCAGATCTCACTTTAAAAGATGGCCAGAGTTTGAACAAGGTTATCCATTTTGCTCAGGGTGCCACCCCCAAGGGCAAAGTCAGGCAGCCCTGTGAGGTTTTCATAGATCAGAGTAAACGTGACTGTGTCTGCAACTGTTTGTCACAGTTCACCTGCCTGTGTGTCCACGCTTTATCGGGGGAGGGTGCACACCAGGGACTGCTTAGACCATCCTGTCCATCACAGCTCACTGTAGGCCTTTTCAACCGTACTGCAAGCGGCTAATCAAGAGGATTAGCCTGCAGGGGTTGGGGGAGGGCGGGGAGGGAGGAAATTGATCTAATGTCTGAACTTTATAATAAAGAGCATTTGCATTTAAAAAAAAAAAAAAGAAAACCTATTTTCCAGCTGGTCTGTGGCTTTTCTGGGCTTTGACAGGAAGAAGGCTTGCCGCAGAGGTGGCTCCTGCTGGAACCCTGTCAGCACCACTGGGGAAGCTTCACTGTGGAGCGCACTGAGCCACCATTCCGGGTAACAGTGCCGCAGGGCATGCTATTGGGGCTTTTTCTTGACTTAGTGCCTAAGAAGATACAGCGGGAACAGAAACCTCCCAGGAGGACTGCAGCACCCAAACAGGACATGCTCCATTGGTAAGAAAGGCAGAGGGACAATGGTGAGCTGGGCAGAGACAATGAAAATGCCAGGTGCTCACAGTTTGACTTTATGCCTCGTCTCCCCCTCGTCTTTCTGCCCTGTCCCCTCACCCTACTGTACCCGGCCTAAGTCAAAGGTGCATCTTGCACTTCCCGAAAGACCCCGGGACATCCCCTGTGCTCTCCTCTCTCTTGCAGGGTGCTGAGGCTGCAGCATGGCCTGGATGGCTTTCACTCTGCAGAGGGGTCAGACTCACTTCCATCAGTCCGCTCCCCACAGCCCTGGGCACCTGAAAGGCCAAGTAAGGCCACAAGGCCACACACAGGCAGAGGGAACAAGGATGACTGCTCCCAAGGAGGGGGCGCTTCGAAGGGCAGGGAGCCAAGGCTTTGTAAAGCCCTATGAAGACAACTCTGATCACTTCCAACAGTGAGTTTTGATCTGAGTACAGATCTGCCCAGTCACATGGTGGTCTGGGCACCACCTGGGAGCAAATGCCAGACCCAATGGCATTTGGGCTGTGACACGACTATCCACATACAGTTCTACCTAGTTGTGAAAAAGGAGTCAGTGCACCCAGGTAGGCTGGAAGCTCCAGCAAAGCCTGGCTATGTGTGAAGCGGGAGGGCCTAGTTTGGGATGTAGAAACACTGCCCACCTCTGCCTGGGTCTGGGCCGGGGTCTCTACCAGGTCAGACCTTTTGCCTGGGTTTGCCCCCTAAAACCAACACATCTTCAGTGTCTCAAAGGAGTATCTGCAATGATAACGTCCCAAATTTACAAACCCAGCCAGTGTTTTAAGAGCGATTCCAATCCCAGCTCCAGTACATACTGAAGGTCCGTGGGGAAGTGGTGTGTCCTCTCCAGACTGTTTCCCCATCTGTACAATGTGTGCGAGGCTCGGCACACTCTCCTGCTCTCCATCCGCCCGGGGAGCGGATGCCGCACTGCCCTCGCTGTGCCTGGAGGGCACTGTCTGCTGCCAGGTCGGGGGTGTAGGCCTGGACAGGTGAACAGGAGCCTGGGGGCCTTGGTTGCTGCCAGCTTGTGTGGCCCCAGCGACACGTCTTAAGGTGCTGGACAAGGACCTGGCTGGACTGGAATCTGTGCCCTGCTGGGTGGGCTCCCTCTCTGCCCTGGCCACCTTCCCACGGTGATTTGGGGCAGAGAGCTGCCAAGCGGTCTCCCCTGGGAGAAGCTCAAAGCCCGGGATCCCTCTCACGCTCTTGGCCCGAGTTGGGGTGACGGGTCAGCTCTCCCATCCGCTTCCTCTACACAGTGCCTCCTGCTGACTTTCCTCCATCGTCCCCGCCTCCCTCCCTCCACCTCCTGCAGGGCTGGTCCCTCCGAGCGTCCCACACAGCCTGCTTTAGGCTCGGGCTTTGTCTCCGGCGCCCCCAGCCCGCTCCGACGGCCCCGACGCCCAGTCCCTCCGCTCCCCATGGGGGCGCCCGCTTACCCGTGCTGCCGACCCCGGAGGCGGCTGTGCTGCAGCACCAGCTGGTAGGGAGACTTGGCGGGGCTCGCCGGCGTGGCGGCGGGGCCCAGGGCCAGTGCCAGGGCGAGGGGCAGTAGCCGCCCGAGGAGCGCCATGGAGCGAGAGGCCGCGCAAGGCGAGCTGGCGAGCCGTGGAGGAGTGCGAGCGCCGTCGCCGCCGGCAGGTTAAGTAAGCGGAGAGCAGGGAGCCGCCCGAGGGGCGGGGAGCGGGCGGAGGGCGGGCTGCGGACGCCCCGCGCCCCGCCCACTCCCCCTCCGCAGCCCAAGATCATTCACAACCAGCCCCTCTCTCTCGTGCTCCCCAGCGTCCACCAACGGGCCGATGGGGCCTCACTCCTTCACTCCCTCCTCGAGGTCTGCAGGGTCCTGAGCCCAAACATGCCTCACCGGCCTCAGGCCATGCTGATTCCCACAATATTCTACCCATCACACTTGCCTCCGCATTCCACGCGCACCCCTCTCCTCCCCCAGCTTGCTAACTGTAAGATGGATAGGGAGTAAATCTTATGATTGACACAAGACTATATATATATATATATATATATATATATATATATATATATATATATGTATAAATGTATATGTGTATATATATGTATATATGTATATATATGGCAGGTTTTGTTAGACTCCAAGCTACTCTTGGAAACCGTGGAGAAGGGTGGGGTCCGCCACCTTGGTACACACTCATTGTCTCTTTTAATAAACATCTGTATAGCACTACGTGTGAGAAAGATGCTGCAAAAAGATAGCAAAGACAAGATTTTTGCCCTGGAGGAGCTCAGAGCAAGTAAACAACTAGTCACCTGGGAGGGAGATAAGTATTCACTCAAGCACCTATTAATCGCCCACAAATTACCTGGCACTGCTAGCCTGGGGAGACAAAGATGGATGAGTGAGTGAGATCCAGGCTCTTTCTGAAAAAGTTCACAGTCCAGAGACCCGAGGGCCAGAAAACAAGCTGCTATGGGGAGGGGCAGCTGGGGCCTTGGGAGCCTGGAGGAAGCACTGGCCTGACAGGAGGTGACACCTGCTCTAGGCTGGAAGGATGAGAAGGAGTTAGCCAGGCAAAGTGAGGGCATTCTGGGCCCTCAAAGTGTCCGGTTGGCTGAAGCATGGGGCGGCAGGGTCAAGGAGAGAGAGAAGGGAAGGCATGTCACAGGACCCAGACCCAAGCTAAGAGTCCTGCAGGTGATGGAGAAGCAGGCCAGGGGCAGGAGCAGGCTAGGAGAGGACAACATAAAATAAGCAAGACTGGAGGCAGGAAGGTCAGGTGACCAGGAGGGGACCAAGAGCTTGCTCCGTGGAAGTGGAGGTGGGCGTGAAGAAGGGTGGCACACCAGGGGTTGTCTAGGAGGTAACAGACTCGGCAGAACTTGGAGGCTGTACCCAGAGAGTTTGGGGGGGGGGGAGGAGGAGCCAGGGATATCTAAGGTGCTATTGGCAGGGGCATCTTGTTGCATGGTAGCACCATTCTTAGAATGAGGGATATGGAGGGAGGTGCAGATTTGCCGGGAGAGGGTCAGTGGTTTTGGACATACTGACTTTAAGTGCTTGTGACTCATCCAGCTGTCCTGTGGGCAGTTGTATGTAAAGATCTGGGGCTCCATCGAGGATTCTGGGACGGAGATCCCAACATGGGAGTCCTCCTTAGCTGTAGGCAGCTGAAGGCGTGGGAGCGGATGGATTCTCTGGTTGGGCGTATGGAGCAAGAGGTGGGTGATGACAGATGACAGAGAGGAGGCATGGCAGAGAGTAGCCAGCAAGGAGGTGAAGGAGCGCTGACAGAGAGCAGGAGGAAATGCGGAGCCCCAGAAGGAGGGGGCTGTGAGCAGCGAGTACCGCTGCACACAGATCTGAAGCTTATCTGCTTTGTGGGAAGCAGACAGGCGCTGGGGACTTGGCTGTGGGAGCAGGAGGGCGAAGCCAGATGATGGTGGTTTGATGAAGTGATGGCGCAGTAGAGGGTGTGGACGATTCTTCCAAGAAGATTATCTGAGAAAGGAAGGGAGAGTCAGTGTGGAAGACAGAGGACACAGTCTACAAAGGCCTGGACATGCTAGGACATTGCTGGAAAGGAGGGAGGAAGGAGGAGCCCAGTGTAACGGGAGAGGGGGAGGGGGATCATCCGAGCGAGGGGAAGGGAAGCAAGGAGAGGCTGAAGCAGAGCAGTTGGGGGCTGGAGGAGGGGCAGAGCGCAGAGGGAGTAAAAGCTATTGAGGGCCTGAGCTGGGAGTGTGGTGGAGGGAGAGGAGAGGGCGGGTCAGGTTTCAGGGAGATTTCAGTGGTAGCACTGACTAGACTGGGAAACCCGAGGGCATGGAGGGGAGGGGGGCGTGGAGTCAGGGACAACCTCAAGGTCTCTAGCTGGGATGATGAGATGCAGGACGGGCGCTGGTGAAGGTGCACATTGGGTTGCCCGTGGGGAGCGAGGTGTGACTCCAGGTGCATTCATATCATGCCTGACAAGAACCCACATTTCCGGGTGGAGATGTGCAGGAGGGAGCTGCCTTTGAAGGTCTGAAGTTCAGGGGAGGTGTGAGCACTGAAGATGCAGACTGGAGTCATCACACTAGCGGGTGGTGGCTAAAGCCCTGGACTTGGGCAGTCTCCCTCGGGCGCACGTGTCGGAGAAGAGGAGGAGGAGATGGCAGGCCCTGGGTAGCACCCATCTGGAGAGACGGAGGGGAAACAGAGAAGGAACCCTGACAGAACCGAGGCCCAGGGACACCCTGAGAGGCCACAGGAGAGGAGGATTTCAGAGAGCCGCCATCACTGCCAGGTGGTGCAGAGGATCCAAGCTGGACCCTATCACTGAGCGGTTCCTAGACTACGGTTGGCGCTCAGGAAACCAAAGACCACAAGACTACGGAATGTTTTCTGGAACATTCTAACCCCAGCTCGTATCTTCCTCATTGAAGACTAGGGGATGTTCTGGGGTGGTTTTGACCTTGGGGAGAGCCAGGTCCTTCCCTGATTCCCTTGCTTATTCCTCTCCTCCCATCTCCCCTGGAGGGAGGGTTGGGACAGTCCCTCCCCTGGCTACCTGTGGGGGGCTGCTCCCCGGGCTGGGACCTCTGCCACTTCGGGGGAGATGATCCCTTCGCCTGTCTCTGTTCAGATGGGGCTCATTCTGCCGGCTGGTGAGGACTGTCAAACACATACTTCAGTCTGGAATGAGTGGACTTTCCTGAAAACAACTTTCTGAGGGAGGAGGGTGCCTCTCCAGTGGCTTTAAGTTCAGCATTCAGGCGCCTGGGATTTAGCTCCACTTTATCTGTGAGTCTTTTTCCTCATTGTGGGGTTTATCATTTTCTTTTTTTTTCTGGAGCCTCAAGAAGAAAAGCCAGGGGATAGGAAGAACTGTTTTGATGATTTCCACATCAAAAATCCTATCTGCTGACTTTGTTCTCAGACAGTGATCGTGCAAAGAAAGAGGTGTCTTTGGCAATGACTACTCAGTGAGTCAAGGTAGACAGCTGCTAAGATCATGAGCTGGAAAGCTGGGCTGAGGTCTAAGAACACAGCAGCCTCCATGGATTGTCTAGTCTAAGCTGCTGTAAAATAACTCCTTTATAAAATCGAGGTGGTCCCGACCAGAAGGGTAGGGTAAGGAATGAAAGGAAGTTTCTGGGAAGGATACATGCTGTGAAGTGAGGAAGTAGCCTTTTGGCAACTTTGCTTGATGGTTTAGGTTTAAAGCTTGGGTGCCCAAGCCAGGATCCATCAGGTAGATTGCCAGCCTTGCCTGAGTGATGGCATTGGTAAAACAAAGCTGCTGAGTGCAGGCTCTGGAGGCAGGGAACCTGGGTTCAAATCCCAGTCCTACTACTTACAAGCTGTGTGGTCTTGGGCAAGTTGTTCAACCCCTCTGAGCCTCAGTTGCTACTTTTCCCATAGAGCTGATAACAAAACCTACCTCACAGGACTCTAGGGTAGATTACATGATATAATTCATGTAAACTGGCCAACAGATACGAGCCGCTTACCTCTCCCAGTAATTGCACTATATAATAGAGGTCACTGAAAAGATATGATAGGTTAGCACCTACGGAAGTGTAATCATCTGAAAATAATCATTTAATTGATTGAAAACAAAACATTTCTCTGTTTCAACAGGACTGCTTGGCATAGGACACTGGGAAGTGCTCAAAGAGATTCAAGCTTGGGCTTGATGTCTCCCCTGGGGATGGAGCACTGGCTGCACCACAGTTTTAGGGAAGATGCCCCGTGCGTGTAAGAGCCTGGGAGCTGTGCCTTCCCCAGCCCAGCTCTCCCTCTAGCAAGATTTATAGGCTCCAGGACAAGTCAGGTAATCTCATTGTAAAACTTCCCTGATCTGTAAAACTAACATTCGATGACTTGAGTTTTTCCATGAGCTCAGGAAAGAGATTACAGTAAAACTTCATTTACTGTTTAGATGTAAAAAAAATTCCACCTCTGTGTCCCACCACTCGCCTCCCTCCAAAACCAGAAAATGTAGAACTCTGTGAATGTAAACACGTTCTTCCACCACAGATTGCTGCTTTGTGGGAGGGGTGTTTTTCCACGGGAAAAGATGTTGCTGGGGAAAGGAACAGGGGTCCTCCATCCCAGATGTCCTGCCACCAACTGGGGCTAGCCCCGCTCACTTTCATTTGGGAAAGATTTTCCTTTTCTTTCCATGTTAGACCAACTAAAGAGAAAGAGAGGCTTGTTTGGAACAATAATTACTAGACTTTTTCAGACACTTTATAAAAATGACTATTTTCTCATTTTGTGGCTCTTACGAGATCACCAAAAACAGTTTAGTTTTTGAAAATAACCCTGTTGTGCTTGACAACAGGGCTTCAACATCAAGAAGAGTGAGCAGTTCCAACAAGCTCTCCACAAAGGAAACACAGAAAGAAACTGGTTCTGGGTCTGTCGGCAGGAGAGCTGGCATTTGCCACTTGACCAACTTCATGCCTCCCTTTTGCCATCCTCCCTGGGTGATGTTCTGCGTGATGTCAGGCATCAGTGAAGATAGATGACACGGTCAAAATAATTCCCAGAGGACACCTCAGCCTTTCTAACCTGCCACCATGTAGTGAATGAGAGAGCTCTTACAATTCAGTTCCCTACTACTTGCCAGGGAGAAAGAAGGTTTTGGCATGAGATATCCAATTTTTAAGAGTACTTGAATCAAATTTGGGGGGAATTTTCCATTCCTTGTACAATACACAGCACTTAGAATGGTACTTTACACACTGCAATTATTCCATCCACCCAACAAACAAATGCAAGCAACATCCCCACTTACTAAAATTAAGGGGTGATTATAGTGCCATTTAAGGGATTCAGATTTGGTTTTTCAAGGCTTTTCCATAACCTTGCCACTCAAAATGTGATCTGCAAACAGCAGCAGCAGCAGCAGCCTGGAACTTATTAGTAATGCAGAATCTTAGATACTGCCCTCTGTCCCCCCGGCACTGAATCAGACTCTGCATTTTAAATAAGATTACCAGGTCATCTGTGCGTACCTCAAAGTTTGAGAAGCACAGGCCTACAGGTTTCTGTTAAATAGCTAAAGCTCAGATGAGTTTAAAATAGGATTCAATTTACGTAAAACTTTTCAAGAAACATAGCCATTGACAAAAAAAAAAAACACCTGAAAATTTGTACCAAGGACCACATTGGAAATCTTTGCTCTCACGGAAGCCCAGCTCACACTGTGAATGACAGTCAAGATGCCTGGGTGACTGGCAAGTGGCTTTTTCTCTAGGTCCAGTTGTTGGGTATTTGGTGGCTTCTACTCACTGAACTGGGAAAGGAAATTGTGTTCAGTCCAGGTCATCTTCAATTCGTCTCCCCTTTCAAAGCCTGCAAAGGGGACGTGGGTGGTCTACAGGTTTGTAACAGCAAGAACTTAAAAATAAACCTGCAGTTTCAGGCTCTACAACTGATGGAGACAGAACAGCTGTCACAGCCCTAAAATGGCATTAGGTACCCAGTGTTTACCTTCCTAAATGACTTATTATTTTCACAGCTTCTCTGAACACTGGCTTTCTTAATCAGGGCTTGCCAAATGCTACTTGTTGGCTAGAACCCAACTTTATTTTCCAGGGAAACTGATTTTTCACAAGAGAATTGCATTGATTTGGCTCAGATAAAATATCTTACAAGAGAAGAATCCAGAGGCACTTTTGAGGTTACTTCAATTGCCTGACCTCAAATACTTTTATGGAGTGATGCCCACTGTAGGGAACTTACCAGACGATTGTTGGCTTGAGAAGCAAAGCTTACTCATGCCTTTCCTCTGCTCCCCTCAAGTTTTCCTGCATGGAGGGCAAAGGCCTCAGAGAAACAACGCCTTCCCAAGTCCACTAATCCTCATACCGCCTCTGTCCAGCTCCTCTCTGTTTCTGTATTCTTGCACGGCACTGCCCAATGTTGGAAAGCCTGCTTCCAGTTTTGCCTCTCCCCCCGCCCCTCACCCCCGCACATGCGATCAGTCACCAAGACCCTACAAGTGTTCTTTCCAAATCGCTCCTAGATGTTTCTGTTTCCCCATCGACCACTCAAATACCCCAGAGATCCCCAAGGCCTCACCTCTCACCACCAGCAGCCCACACCCCTCCTCTGACCCACAGCCATCCATCTATCCCACCACTGCCGGTCTTATCTTCCCCAAACACCACTTTCACCAAAGCACTGCTTTCCTAGGACACTGCCAATGGCTTTTATTGTTTATGAGAGAAAATCCAGACTTCTCTGCCTATTTTCTTCTTCTTTTTTTTTTTTAAATGAACATCTTTTTTCACCACTGATTTAAAAAGAAATACATGCACATTGAACAAAGCTTGGAACACACTGAAAAGGCTACATTAGAGCATAAAAGTTACCCACCCTACACCAAATTTGGTTCCTACACCAAAACACATCCAAGGTGTTGCCCTCCCTCTGTTGCGCCTGGCCTCTAAGTCCTTCGTAGAATTCCTCTGTTATCCATCTCGCCTGCTCTCCCATGTGTCCCAGGGTCAGCTCTGGCTCCTGCAGGGCACGTGCTTCCTCCACCCTCCCCACACACAGTTCACACAGCCCACTTCCGCTTCCTCTGTGCAGAGCCCTGGGCTACCTCTTTGCTTCCACTTACCTGTATAATACTCTCCCTTTAAACCCAGCTTTGTTACTGAGAAGCTGTGTGTCCTCAGGCAAATTCCTTAACCTTTCTGGGCTACTGTTCTTTCAGCTGGTCTCCCTTCCATGACCTTCCCACTTGATGGAGATTCTCCTTTGCCACGTCCACCAGCTCTAGCCTTTAGCCCTTGGGTGTGCCATCACAGTTGGCCCACGTAATTATATCTGTGTTTCTTTTATAACCTCATCATAACTCAGCAAGGAACCCAGTTAACATTTACAGATTCGTTGACTGACTGACTGTGTTTTGAAAGGTCTAGCCTAAACCCCTGCTGGTGCAATTCACAGCTGTCTCCGTGGATTCTCGACGGAGACTGGCACTGCTTTAGCTGGGTGCCCCACCCCACACCCTGGGCTAGACTGACTTGTGTGGCCTTCCGGGTCAGGCAGAGACTCTGATGGGCCTTGAGGAACATTGGTCCTGGCTCGTCTCCCCACCTGCCCTAGCCGCGTGTTCAGTTCCCTAGCAGGTAGGCGTCAGCGTCTCTGGGGCCGGTGCTCCCCAACTCACGGAAGGTTCCCCCATGTTAGCTGAAACGAAAGGCTCCACTTCCTCAGCTGCAGAGCTGTGCCAGCATCACAGAGCAGAAAGGGGAAGCTGCTGGCTGTGTAGCAGCCACTCTGAGAGCCACATTACAAGCGCTCAAGAGGGCTTCCCTGGTGGCGCAGTGGTTAAGAATCCGCCTGCCAGTGCAGGGGACACGGCTTTCGAGCCCTGGTCCGGGAAGATCCCACGTGCCATGGAGCAACCAAGCCCGTGCACCACAACTACGGAGCCTGCGCTCTAGAGCCTGCGAGCCACAACTACTTGAGCTCACGTGCCTAGAGCCCGTGCTCCACAACAAGAGAAGCCACCGCAATAAGAAGCCCGTGCACCACAACGAAGAGTAGCCCCTCCTCTCTGCGACTAGAGAAAAGCCCGTGCGCAGCAACAAAGACCCAACGCAGCCAAAAATAAATAAATAAATTTATTAAAAAAAAAAAAGTGCCCAAGATATTGCTTCTGACCTGACACCACCCTGCCTCCACCAAAAAGCTCTGGACATTCGAATCCAGGGTATAGAAGGCAATCTGTGTAGGCTGGGGAGCTTGTGAGATGAGAGCCACAAAATTTAGCCTGTTGGTTTTAACACTGTGGAACAAACTCATTCTCCTTTACCCTGGAACGAAAGGGCAAAATTAAACCCGTGCACGTGCCCCATGATACCCACCCCAACTTCTCTGCACCCTCCACTCCCCCTCACCCAGCAGGCAGGCTCTGGGCCCCTCCAACAGGACAGGCCCAAGGGCACACCTGTCAGCATCAGCTAGTGCAACGCCCCTTCCCCAGCCTCTTCCAGCATTTTCCTCCTCATTCTTTCGTTCAGAGGACTCCTGATATTTCACTGGACATGAATGGGGTAAATGCTGCAATAAGAGGAGGCACTTAAAGGGACTTGGATGGCTGCTTCTAAGGACAGCCAAAGCAGGGAGGTCTCTGCCTCTGAGGTTGCCCGAGGTGAGGCTGTGTCTAGGAAAGGCTGTGAGCCTGAGAATGATTCAGGGAAGCAATCAGGGAGGAGAGCAGATGTGTGCCTGCACGTGCACACACAGAGTCAGAGCCTAGTAAAGGAGAGCTATAGCTTACCAACGGCAGGTGCTATTCTAAGTACTTTGCATGCACTAAGTCATTCCATCCTTAAAGTCATCCTGTGGGTTGGGTATTGTTATTTTTCCTGTTTTACGGATGAGGAAGGCAAGGCCAGGAGAGGTGAAGCAACTTGCCAGAGTAGTGAGGAAGCCAGAAAGCAGAAGAGTCAGGGTTTGAATGGAAACAGCCCAGCTCCCAGCGCCTGCCCTACCTGTATCACTGCTCTACGCCCCTCTCCAGGTAGTGTAGCTGCACATTTTTGGAGAGCCCTGGAACTTTCTCTCCCTTGCACAGCAAGGGAGAGCAAAACCCTGCAAGTCCCCGGGAGCCACTCTGGAGAATGAGGCAGCCTTGGTGAGGAAAGCAGCTGGCACAGTCACTGCCCCCCTACCCTAGACAGGCAGGGGAACTGAGCTGTTGGAACCACAATTTATTTTCACCAGGAA
The DNA here is from genome assembly GCF_965194825.1 of Balaenoptera physalus. Lineage (NCBI taxonomy): Eukaryota > Metazoa > Chordata > Mammalia > Artiodactyla > Balaenopteridae > Balaenoptera > Balaenoptera physalus. Next base: position 64,142,919 of record NC_138890.1, read on the forward strand.
ATCAGTATTCCTTGAACGGATCAGCTAGACTTATTTACCAATCCTTAACAACCTTGCCATGGCCACTCCCAGCCTGCAAATAGAGTGCTCTGTATCCACTGCTCAGTGAATCCGTGGGGGCCAGTACCTCCCAGGCACAAGGGCCGGGGGTCGGACGATGAGCCCAGGGCTACTGATGCTCCGGCAGCCCTGACTTTCGGCTCCTCCAAATCATCCAGTTGCAGGATCCCCCTCTGATGAAGTCTCTAGAATTTGAGTTAAACAAATAAAAATGCTCCTCAGCTAGCCTGGGCAAGAGGGGAATTGTTTCCTTGAATGTGTGGGAAGCACAGCCCTGTCTTTTCCCCGGGGTTTGGGTAGATACCCGAGGGAGTCTGCAGCACTGATCCCGGGGTTCCCTGTGGCCTGGGACCTCCTGAAGGGAACGTCCCCCGAGCCACACCCCATTCAGGTCTCCTCTGGGCTCCGGGGGCCAATTTACGGTCTCAGCTCACTTGGGATTCTTCAACATACTGCAGCAGGAGCTGGCAAGGTCCCACCATTCCTCCTTAACTCTCCAGGAGCCTCTTACAGCCTTCTGTGCTTCCACAGTGACCTCTGTCTGACTCTTTGGTTGGCAAGATGGGTCACTTTCTTTTCTAATGTATTTCACATTGGTGATGGACTAATCTTTACCTGGCGGTCATTGTTTCTCTGAAAGCACCGTGAAAGGACGTAAAATAAGTGAAAGGTAATTTTCTCCTGGTAATTGGCACGACCCCACCTGTGACAACATCTTGGCAAGGCACATTTAAAAAAACTTTCCTTTTATTCCTTTTTAAATTACTGATCAAATATTAAATATCTGTGCCCAAGATTTCTTCAAACGAATGGCATGGGCGCTTTAATTAACATTTAAGACAACAAAATCCCAGGATGATGAAAGAATTAAAATGACCCCCAGGGTCTGTAGAAAAGATTTGCCTACATTAACTGGCACATTTCTGAAGTTACAGTTGAACGAGAGTTTAAGTTAGTCCTGCTGGTCTACATCATTTAGAAAAATACTGTCGACAACATATGAACAACCAAATTTCTCCACAGAGTGGTTCTGGACAGATTCTAATACAAACACTCTCTAAGCTCATGCTATAAACCCAGCATGGATGAGTCAGTCATTCTCTAAACACGAGGCACTGAGTCTGGTTGGGGAGCCAGGCGCACACACGATGAAATAAGTGTCAAATACATGGCTTGATATGAAAGGAACTCCAAAGGGAAGTACCCAACAACTCCGTTGCTGCAGGCGGGGGGTGGGGGGGGACGGGGAAGAAGAGGGAGGATGGGGGCGTAGCGGAGGGTGGGAGGGGTGACGGGGGACTGGGATTCTTCCCAGAAAAGGTGATTCATCATCTGGTTGAAACAGAGGCCAAGTCAGCAAGGTAGACTGCAACTCATCAAACCAGAAACCGGAGACAGGGTTAGTACCAGAGACATACTTGCTGGTCTGCGTTTCTGGTTCTCGTTAGGGCTTTACAGTTCCCGAGACAGAAGAGCCTGAAAGAATTGCTTTTCTGTGCGTCCACTCTTAATGGCCAAGGAAAACGCCATCTTCCCAAGATCATCCAGGGTTTTTTTCCTCCATTGTTGAGAAATCTACTAAATATCCTAAGGCTTAATTTTTGGTGTCTCTCAAAAATAGACCCAGGTCTTCTATGTGAGCACTTTCCACGCCAAAAGCAATAAGCACTGGAGCGGGCCCCTAAGCCTTTTGGGCTCCATTTCATCTGCAGGGCACCATCAGCAGCTAATGGCATGTTGTGCTGCTGGCGTGCAAACATGTTCAGGCTCCTTCCGAGCCTTCTACTTGCTTACATTTTAAAGGGGGCGGGGTAGGCCAAGAAGTGTACATCTCTGTGTGTGTCTGTATGATGTGCAAACAGCGGACTGTGTGGGTCCAAATCCATGAAGTGCAAATCCTATGGAGCCCTTGAGACAGATGGGGCCGAGTTGTGCTGAGTCAGGGAGGGGTATGAGGCTCAAGGCAGAGCTTATAAAGGCTTGGCTTGGTGGTTAAAGTCCAACACAATACGCAACTTGAAAAACATATTTATTTAGATACAAAGTTCATCCAAGACCCCATAAAAAGACCTCGATCTGTTTTCAAAGAGTATTGTGACAGTCATGGCCTCTTTTTTAACTTTGGTTCCTATAATTTACACCGGGGACCTGAGTTGATCATTCCAAACCAGTAAATTAACAAATGGAGGAGCAGAAAGGAAGACTGCAGGGTCATAACTGTTTCCAGATGTGGGGTCTGGCACAGTGTCAGCCTGGTGACAGTAACCAAAGAAAGTCCCTCCTCTCCAGCTAACAGCAGGCAGCTACTGGTCCCAGCAAAATGGCCTCTCTCTCTGTGTTTTCATTTCAGAGGACTTGCTCGGCTGGAAGCATGGCCCTTGCTGACTGTTTAGTGGGCACAGGCCATGGAGTTGATTCCAGTCAAACGCAAGAACCTCAGTGCAGGGCGTCTCCTGAAAGAATCGTATCCTTATAACGGTGGCCCTAAATGATGGAGAAAGATGGGGGCTGAATTGGGGGCAAACATCACATCACTAGGGAAATGGTACATGTGCAGTCGTTAGCCCAGGACCTTGTCCTTACCAATGATGAAATGTCTCCTCTACAGTTCCCCAGAGGAGAGGTGAGAGGGCAGGCTTGCTTCTGACTTCAGGGCACTTACAACCTGAGGCCAGGCACACACCCATGAGACAAAGCCAGGAGTGACTGGGGCCAGATGAGATTTGTCAGGAAAGACATCCTATAGAACATGCCCATGAAAGGACTCATAAAGGACAGCTGGGCCTGCTTTCAGTAGCAAAAAGAGGTGCTCTTAGGAAATGGCAGGTTCTGGCGTAGACCAAGTGGCCAGTCTCCACACATGGGGAACTTCACCCTGGACCTCAGACCGTGGTCAAGGTACCAGTCAGGTTCCAAGAGGCCCAAGGCCGTGAGGCCAGGCCAACAGAGCCCAGGCTTCTCACATTCTGCTTCCGTCCTCCTCCGTCTTTTGGGAAAGCCTCCTTCTTCTGTTGATTTTTATTTGCCAACCTGCTCATCCAACCACAGGGAAAATCAACTCTGAATATTTAAAACTGGAAGCATATAAACTGGTTTGACATACATGTGGCCTTGTCCCGCAGACAGATAGGGAGTAAGCTGGCCTGTGCGGTCATTGACCAGCTTGGAGCCAACTGTAAGAATGAATTTCATTGCTTTCTAGACCACAAGCAGCACTTAGTTGTGGATTTCCAGGAAAATACCATGCCGAAACATCACAGACAATTCCTGCTTTTGTGCCTCAAAAGATATATCTGATCTCAGTTGGTTTTGATTTGTCAGGGACCAGAGCTTGTTCCCCTGAGTCATCTGCAGGAGTAGACTGTGTGCACTTGAACAGAAAGCCCCGAAGGGTGTGAGGGAGAAGGGGGAGGATGTGGCTCACCAGGGCCACTGTGGGGCAGCAAGCAAGGCTGAATCTGTCTGCTGGTGATGGGACGTGATGGGCCAGTGACAGAGCCAGAGTGTAAATGAGTGATCCTACTCTCCCGTCCCTGCTGCTCTCTGCCCTTCCCTGGTCTCGGACATGAAAGGCAGGCTGACACAAGCCACACATTTCATCCATCCTTCAGGCCCCTGGCCTCAGTCCCAGGGCCACTGGGGTGCACACCCCTTGAAGATGAAACGCTCCTCCATAATCCCGATTTTGGAATAATGCATGAAAAGATATTTCAGAGCACGGCTTCCCGGGGATTCATGTCTTAGGGGCCAGCAGATGGGGTTCTGTTAGCCCTTTCCCTGGCTAGACTGGGTTCCATGCACTGCTGCCCAGAGCCAGGGAGGTATGAGAACGGCTCCAGAGAAGCTCTAGGAGGCCTCCTTTTCTAGTAAGTTCAACACCCAGTGAGCATTTACTAAAGTGTCAGTAGTGGGTTTTGCATAGTGGAGCAAATATGGGGATAAACATAAAAGATGTAGAAGATCCTTTGTGTTTTCCAGAGCATACCATCATCTGGGAGGGCCAACAAAAGGGAAGAAAAACACTGGGAAACCTTCATCTCCATGGCCAAATTTACTAAGTGTTTTCTGTTCTCAGAGCCAAGCATGCTCTTTCTTACCTCCAGGCCCTTGAACCCACTGGTCAGAGGCAAGCCTGCTGCTTGACTTCCACTTGCCCATTTGATTTTAGTTTAGACAACGCTTCCTCCAGGAAGCCTTCCTTTCCTTCATGCCCTTTCTCTGGGCCTGCACTGGCCTCTTTTCTTTCTTTCTTTTTTTTTTTTTTACTACTGTGGCATCTGTTAGTGTTGTAACTGTCTGGTGACATCTAGACCGCGAGTTTGGAGAGGGCGGGGGGAATGCCTGCCTCATTCACTACCTTATTCCCGGCATTCATTCATTGATGCATTAACTCATTTATGGCATACCTAGAGTGAGCCAGTCAAACGATCAAAGAAGAGAAAAGTCGTCCGTCATGAGGCTTCATTACTCAGGGAAGGCCCGTTGGAGGAGGTGCATTGGGAGGCCTTCTTCAAGAAAGTTTGAGAAGGGAAGACAAGAGAGGCACGGAACCTCACTGCATCACACCCCACCCTCCATGAGAGGTCTGGGCTTCCATGGGAATAAAATCTGGGACCCATTAATAAGGGGGAAGGGCATTCACATTCAAGGAGCTCGTCCACATGCCAAGACGGTTTTCCGTTATTAACATCTGCCATTCACCCAGAGCTGGCTGCAGGCCAGGCTACTTCTGGGGCTCCCTCGTTTGATCTTTCAACAACCCTGCTGAGTGGAGCTGGTTGGCCCCGTTTTTACAGAGGAGGCGCTGAACCTCAGAAAGGGTGGGATTGGGCCAAGACCGCAGAGTCACGGAGCCAAATTTTAAACCTGATATATAAATTTTTTCTGTCATACGTTTAAGTAACTGCCAAAGATGCAGAATACTGTATTTTGAGTACGTGTGGGGCAGTGGGAGAGAGGAGGCGGCATGGGTGAATCAGTATTGAGGAGGGCTCGCTCAGGCAGATCGGCTGTAGAAGAGCATACGCGTGGAAGCTGAGAAAACTGATTCTGCTAAAAACTCTGTTTGTCCACACACCCCCTGCAGGGCTTCCTAGAGCCCCAGGGGTATGTGTGTTTCAGTTTAAAGTCTCCATTTGCCCTTGAAGGTCAGCGACCACTAGTGAACAAGGCTGCCCTCCCTCAGCAGGGGCCCAGCATCCCAGAGCAAACCAGATGAAAGAGGCCAAAGGTTTTCTCACTTTTTCCTCGCAGGAGGGTTAAGTTGCAGGCAGGTGCTCTGCTGGCGTGGCATGGCCAAGTCCTACAGACCTTTGCCACTCAAAGACTGTGATTCAGCCCCACCCTACTGAACCAGACTCTGCCCCAAACCAGAGGCTCTTAACACTGGCAGCATCTTAGGATCACTGCTCAGGGGGAGCTTTTCACAAATTCTGTTGCCCGGGGCCACACCTCAGACCATTTAAACCAGAGCTCCGGTCCTGTGGTCCCCGCGGCAGTTTCTCAGCTCCCAGGGTGATCCCGTGTGCAGCCACTGCTGAGAGCCACTGTCACGGACGCATCGGCACGCCTTCAGCACCCCCTTCACAGCTGCACGCTCCCCTCCTCTCCCCGGGGCTACTCTGGCAGCCCCCAGCCCCTTCCCTAAACCAGATCCTCCCACCTGACTCTACATACTCTTCCCAACCTTGGCTCCAAAGGCTCCCCCACTTTCTAATCAAACTGGAGGACTTGCTCTTCCCCAAGCACCCATCAAAGTTTCCCACACGCTCACCCCCTTCGATCTACCTTCTGTACTATTTCTCGCCCCAATCCTGCCCATCTTTTTTTTTTTTTTTTTTAATTTTATTTATTTATTTATTTATGGCTGTGTTGGATCTTCGTTTCTGCGCGAGGGCTTTCTCTAGTTGCGGCAAGCGGGGGCCACTCTTCATCGCGGTGCGCGGGCCTCTCACTATCGCGGCCTCTCTTGTTGCGGAGCACAGGCTCCAGACGCGCAGGCTCAGTAATTGTGGCTCATGGGCCCAGTTGCTCCGCGGCATGTGGGATCTTCCCAGACCAGGGCTCGAACCCGTGTCCCCTGCATTGGCAGGCGGACTCTCAACCACTGCGCCACCAGGGAAGCCCCCTGCCCATCTTTTGAGGCACATCTGAAATACGCCTCCTCCACATCTGAAATATGATCCCCTCCGCCTGGTGGTGACCTCCCCATCACGTTTTATCTGACTTTCTCATGGCCCTTCCTGTTTTCTACTTTGGACTCACACTGGGCATCTTCTTTCCCCTTTCCAAGCCGCCCCCTGAGGCTGAAGCCTTCAACGGCAGACTGGGGTCCCACGTATCCTTGTTTATCCTGGCTCTCGGCTTGGCACACGAGAGCTACTCATACACAACTGCGTCCCCTGCCCTGTTCCTTCCCCGGGCAGAGGGCAGGCCCAGGACAACTCCAGAGCCTGGAAAATTCAGGCAGGGCCTGAGAGCCCCTGTAGCGCTGCAGACCATCTCCACCACCGCTGGTGATTATCTGGCTTGCCAATTTGTTCCATTAAATTAAAGGTCTTAAAATTACTACTCTAAGGGGAGTGGGCAAAACCCACATTAGGCAAGTTGCGTTGGTCTCTGCAACATAAAAGTTGCCTAGAAATAAAAATTTTCTATCATTTGTAGCAATGTTAATGCAGAATTCCAAATGTGGGCCCCCTCCCTTCTAAATAATAGCCTTACTCTTTGGCGAGACAAGATAGGTTCACTACCACAGCCAGCAGAAACCTGACCACCAAACTTCAAAGGAAACATTCTCCATCTCTCCCTCCAGCTTACTCTGGCAGCCTGGGCCTGGCCTCGGTTCAAGCCCCTAATAAATGCTCTTTTGATGCAGAAACTTGCATTAGCATTTGGGCTTGGACTGCTCTCCTGTTTTCCCTTCATGGGAATCATTTAGTAATTTGCTCTTATAAAATTCAGGCAGGGAACCAGATATTCAATGTCTAGAAACAGGATGCAGGAGGACTCCACCTCACATCACTGTCGTCCCTGTGCTTCTGAGCAGGGCTGACCATGCACTTTCCTCTCCAGGGAATCTGGGATCCAAGCTGCTGCTCCTTTAGTGTTGGTGGCCTTCTTCCCTTCATCTCCTGCCCGTTTCTAGGCACCCACTTTTTTTTTTTTTTTTTGAGCTATACTTGACATATGACAATGTATAAGCCTTAGGTGTACAACAGGATTTGATATATATTGTGAAACGATCACAATAAGTCTAGTTAACACCCATCACCACTCATAGTTACAATTTTTTTTCTTGAGATAAGAACTTTCGATCTACTCTCTCAGCAACTTTCAAATATACAATATAGTATTGTTAACTATAGTCGCCATGCTGTACATTAGATCTCCAGGACTTATTTATTTTACAACTGGAAGTTTGTACCTTTTGACCCCTTTTACCTCTACCTCTACTCCCCTGTTTGGCAACCACCAATCTATTCTGTTCCTAGGAATTGTTTTTTTTTTTTAAAGATTCTACATATAAGCAAGATCATACAGTATTTGTCTTTCTCTGCCTTATTTCACTTAGCATAATGCCCTTGAGGTCCATGCACATTTTCACAAATGGCAGGATTTCCTTCTTTTTTATGGTTGAATAATAATCCATTTTATTATATAAATGTACATACCACATCTTCTTTATCCATTCATCTACCACTGGACACTTAGGTTGTTTCCATATCTTGGCTACTGTAAATAATGCTGCAGTGAACATGGGGGTGCATATGTATTTTTGTGTTAGTGCTTTGGTCCCCACTCTTCCTATGTCTCTGCCAGCCCATTTTTTAGACAGGGTCCTGAAACGTATCAGTGTGGGTCACATTCAAAGCTCACTTTGTCTCTGAGATGCAAATTTGTACTGACAAGGTTGCAGCTGTACAGTAGGATTTACTAAAGAGCCAGCAATCTTTCGCATTCTTATCTTCTTAGCACCAAACCAGAGGTCTCAAGAGATATTTTAGAAAGTGTTGGTTCCTTAGTGCATATGACTGAAGAGGAAGACTTCTGACAGAGACTGAAATGAGTCAGTCTCTCCCTGCGTCTCACCTAGACATGTGGTATTAAGGCAGCACCCCCCAGGGCCCCAGGCTAGAGCCGTGCAAACTGGGATTCCATGTTTAAGATTCTCTTCAGTGTTAGGCTTGGAATGGGTTGCAGAAGCTGCTGGGAGGTGTCCTGAGGAGATCTTTAGGAACATACAGCCGTCTATTACCCTTGGCTGAGGACAAGCACAGAGAGCAGAGGGGTGGGGAAAGGGACCTTTGAAAGCTGCTTCTAGCCAGGGACTCTGTGACATGTGCTGCTGGCTTCATCCAGAGCCAGGTGACGCTGCTGTTCTTCTCCAACTTTCGCTTCAGTGCCTGTATCTCAACAAGGGTTTTCAGCACACTGTATAACTTCCACTCTACACAGAAACTTCAGCCCAGAGGGGGAAAAAACTGAGCTTTTTTCTCTGGGCCAAACACTGAAAAACTTTTGTTTGCATGTGCCTGTTAACATTCAGCTCTTCATGGATAACAGAATCACCAAAGATCTAAATTCTGAACTCCCCCCGTTTCCAAAAAATTTTTAAGAAAATGCCACCTCAAAGTTCACTAGGCACTTAGAGATTTATATTTTGAGTTCAAGATTTCTGATGAGAACTGCAATTTTGCTATTCATCCGGAAAAGCATGAATTAGACCCTTATAGTAAGAAGAGGAAATGGCTTGCCAAATAGCAGCGTTAATTCTCGAGATTCTGTTTAATTACACAATACTCCACTTCCTCTCTTCTTCAACTAATGTGAACAAGCAGTTGTCTGAAATATTAAATACACAAAACCACAGCAAACGCTAAATGATAAATCCTAAAATTATATACGTGTGCTCTTTATGGGCAAAGAAGAGCATACGGCATTATAGGAAGAAAAGACAAAATAAGGGAGAGACTCCTCACCTTCCCCGAGCTCCGTGGAGATTCTAGAAAACCATTTTCCAAGTTCATTTCTGATTTTCAAAACCAAAGGATGATAACAAAAGTTAGCTTTTAAATCTTTGGCTACAACCACCCAGAGTAAATTTCTCCTTTATTAACCTAGAGAGAATAATTATGAAATAAAAGATCCTCTGTTATTTCTCAGCCATGATTTGTTTCAAATGTGTCTATTCAGTTCCACATTCCATGTTTTACACATGTGAATACTTAGACATTGGATACGTTTCCTGTTAGCTGTCACTGTGCACTGCTTTTCAATTTAAAAAAAGAGATTTAAAAGATTATCAAATAAAAAACAACTTCAAAGCTTAAAACAGGGGCTTCCCTGGTGGCACAGTGGTTAAGAATCCACCTGCCAATGCAGGGGACACAGGTTTGAGCCCTGGTCTGGGAAGATCCCACATGCCACAGAGCAACTAAGCCCGTGTGCCACAACTACTGAGCCTGTGCTCTAGAGCCCGCAAGCCACAACTACTGAGCCTGCGTGCCACAACTACTGAGCCTGTGCTCTAGAGCCTGTGAGCCACAACTACTGAGCCCGTGCTGCAACTAATGAAGCCCACGCGTCTAGAGCCTGTGCTCCGCAACAAGAGAAGCCACCACAATGAGAAGCCCGCTCACCTCAACGAAGAGTAGCCCCTGCACCGCAGGTAGAGAAAGCCTGCGCAGAGCAACAAAGACCCAACACAGCCAAAAAATAATAATAATAATAAAATAAAATAAATTTAAAAAAAAAAAGCTTAAAACAAATCCTCTTATTGTATTCCCAACTACTTTATATCTCTTATCACAAGGTAAGATTAAACAATCCTTTTGGCTGTTTTCCCAAACACCCAGACATATTTTATGCGAAGTGTGAGTCATGGCGGCATTGCTTTCAATGTTCGGGACAGTCTCCTTGGAGTAAAGAATAAATGGCAGTCTGAAGTCATTGGTGATGATGGATTGGGAACTAGACATTTATCCAAGTGACGAAAAACGAATAGGAAAATGTTGCCTGCTAATTTTAAATCAAAAGAACTAACTGTCTTATATGAGTTGTGTCAACTAAGAAGTATGGGATGGTGGCAGAGCCTGGAAAGAACAGAAGTTGGAGAGAAGCACTCTTATGAATGAAAGAATTTAAACTCTAGAGCAAAATGTGGACTGGTAAGAGTTTTAGGGAAAAACAAATTTAGTGTCTTTTCTCCATCCAATGTTGTTTTCTGTGTGGTGAAGTTTTATGATGGCAAGTTCAATAAACAGTGAAGTCAGTTATTTCCTAAAATGTCTACTTTGATCCTAACGTTATTTAACCTACGTGTGATGAGGCAAAGATGATTAATGTATTTGTATCTCTTAGAACCTTTGCCCTTTGACAGCTCCACCTGAGGAGAGTTTCATTTCCGCCCCACCACTCATTGGAACTTCTGTGTTTTTGAATCAAAATATCAGAGCAAGGAAAAAAGAACCACAGAAGCAGGAGGAAAAGGAGAAAACTAGGAAGTCTTCATTGATCTGACTCAGCGTGTCCAAAAGAAATATAATATGAGCTATATTTATAAATATGTAATAAACATATATAAACATGAAATTAAAATTTTTCTAGTAGCCATATCCAAAAAGCAAAAAGAGACAGGCATAATTAATTTCAAATATATAATTTATAAAGCAATATTTTAAAAATATTATCATTTCAACATGTACTCAATATAAAAAATTATTAATCAGATATTTTACATATCTTTTTTTTTATAACAAGTCTTCAAAATCCTGTGTGTATACTACACTTAAAGTACATCTCAATTCATAGTAGTTTCATTTCAAGTGCTTACTAGCCACACGTGGTTAGCGGCTGCCATACTGGACAGTACAAATCAAGATAATAAATTATTGGGAGGGGGGAGTAGAAATGAAGAAAAAAAGCCCTGCAGGCTGTGGGTTTAGGACTTTATTGCCAGGAAAATGTAGAGAACAGCTTTGGAGCATACACTGAGACCTCTTTTAAATTCTTAAAAGAGTAAAAATAAAATATTTGAGTTATTTTGAAATTAATTTGGGTAGATGGACTGTGTTTCTTCAAACTGGACCACCTGGTCCTGGCTTTACAGGGGTTAAATCTCCAATCATGGGTGGAGGAGAGGTAAATGAAAATGTAGGGTAGAAAGATGTTGGAGGTTGTGGGCAGCGGTGAGCTATATTATTACCTAGATCTGCACAAGCAATGCCTGTTCCGTGTCTGGCGTGGGTCACAACCAACCCAGGAGGGCACAAAGTTAGCACATCAAGCAGATGCAAGAGAGGATATCAACTGTCATGACCCAGTAGTGCTATAGAGCAATGGTCTTGAAACCCTTGGAGGAGACAGGCATGGCTACGTGGCATAGACCCTGACAGGTGGCATAGTTTGGAGTGGTCACCCTGGGTGCAGGAGCAGGAAACAGGATGAAGGATGCCTGCCATCAACCTGCTGCCTGCAGGTGCTGTAGACTAAAAATGCACCACAATCAGAACCCAAGCAGGAGAGACTGACACTCAGGCCTTCAAATGCAGCTGGAGCCCAAGGATCAGGATAGCCCAGAGCTCTGAACTCATTCTATGTCAGACAGGTGTAAAAGTCATCCTGAATCGGCATGTTAGCACCATTCTGGTGGCCCAATCCCGTGAGACTCTATGAAAGAAATACCGTGCTGCCCTGTGAGAGTGATCTATTTCCCAAACCGTTTCCTGGAACTGGGGCCCCGTCCATAGGGCCCTCAGGATAATGCCATGAATGGGAGTCCTGAAGTTCCTCGGAACATTTGGTCTACCCCACAGAGGTGAAAGGGTCAAAGAGCAGCCTAAACAGGAGAAATGAGGACCAGAGCTCATAGAGAAGGAACCGAGTGTTCCAGCTGGCCCCTGGAATGCGAGGGGACTTCGGAAACTTCAAGCAAGTTACTCCAACGCATGGGGCTCGGGACAGAGACCCCACTTTGTGGGACTAAGGGCATTTGGGAGGAAGCTCTCCCGGAATATGAGAGAATAAAGCCAATACAAAGAGAGAAACAGAATGGGGAAACCAAGTGAGAGAGACAGTCCTGCTGACCCAGAGCTGTGGAGGCCAGTTCAACCCCTGAAGTCAGTTTTGGCAGCCAACACATTCTCTTTCTGACTTCAGCAAGTTTGCAAGGTGTCTCTGTCACTTTCAACTCAAAGAGCCCTGGACAATGCAGAGTGTTCAATGCTTTCAAGACTAAAGTTGTGGATTCCATCCTCACGAGGGCCATTCCCTTCCTCCCAGTCCCAGGGCCAGGGCCATCCCTCTCCTCTACAGGTCCAAACATGCACCAGAGGGGCTGAGCAAACAAGGCTGTAGCAAAAGAGCAGTAAGAATCACCTCCCTCCCTGGAAAACAGCATAAAAGTATGAAGGATCATCCCCTTAGAAGGATGAGACCCTGGTTTTATGATGAGGTCTTCTCAAAATGCCTCCATAAACAGATGTGTTCCACCCTTCTCCACCCAGATCAAAGCACCCTTGTGCATTTAGAGTAATCTCTGTAATCTGGCCTCAGCCTGCCTGCTGCTTCAGTCTCACGCCATCCACTCCCCACTCCCACTCTGTGCTCTTCAGCCATTCTGGACTTTTTCCTGTTTCTTTAACAAGCCACATTAGTTCTGCCTCAGGGCCTTGGCACTAGCTGTCTCCTCCTCTGGAATGCTCTTTCTTCTCTCTGACCTCTTTTTGTCCTCAGATCTTACGTGAAAGGAGACAGGTCTTCCTTGACCCCAATTTTTCTTTATCATCCTATTTTCATTCCTTTAACAACTGCTGCTATTTGTTCCATTGGTTGTTTTTATCTGTTTCCCCATTATATTTAAACTCTTTGTGGGTGGGAATCTTATTTGTCTTATTCACTACTCCATCCATAGTATCTAAAAGAATATCTGGCACATAGTAGGTGCTCAACAAATATTTATCAATTACATAAACTAAATGCACACAGGCTGTTCTGGTTGACAGATACAGCTTGTCTTCTGGGGAGTGTCATCCTCCCAGCTCCTTAGTTAAGTCTAGAGACGACTTATTTATCTGGCTTAACAAGTCACTGCTGAGCATGCCCTCTGCAGTGGCTCCTTCGGAGGTGATAACTGGATGTGGTTCTTAACCTCTGGGAATTAAGGAGTCCTTAACCTCCAGGACTGATGGGAGAGACAGACACACAGACAAATACAAGACAATGTGGTAAATGCTGTGCTCCAGCTGGGGAAACAACGAGGAGAGCACGATCTTTCTGCTGCACAAGACATTCAGGCAGTGAAGTCGGGGAAAGCCATAGAGGAAGAGCCTTTGGGATGTGTACATTTTCCCCTCTTGCAACATCTCACAGATATGAACTGTAAAAGAAATTCTCCCCACCGTCTCTCTCCCTAAAGTATGCAAAGATATATATGGCACTAAGTATCCGCAGTTTGTCCTGAAAGAAGGGAAAGCTGGAACACCATGCACTTGAAAGAGCTTGTGATTATCAATTCTGTTTGCATGTCAAGCACCAATTAGATTATTTATGCCTCTCAAGTGGATTTTGCATTAACCTGAATATCTGGTTTTGGCAGTGTTTTATAATCTTCTAGATTCACTAATTGCCCCTCCTATCCTGGCTTGGGGTAAGGAGATGTCACAGGAGGTAGAGGGGCCTTGTGCCTATGGAATGATCAGGAGGAGAGCCAGCCAGCAGTGTCCCCACGGGGAGGACAGAGCCCAGGAGTCCCTAAGGTCCCAGGTCTCCATCGTCTTGCCCCAAGGGAGTTCACACCCAAGACCAGCCTCATCAGAGAGCAGGGTGCCACCCTGCTCCTCACCATGGGTGCTGACTCACCTCCGCCCGTTAGACACTCATAGAGAATACGGAATTCCGAATACAAGACAAAAATCCACCTGGAGCACAGGAGGCTCCAGGCCAGGTCCTGAGGTCTTTGCACACCCTAATGTCTCAGAAGTTATTCACTTTTGCCTTAGACCCCGTGTCTAAACTTGGTCTAACAAAATGATCAAGGCTCATTGTCAAAATGAAGCATCATCCAACTCCTTATGGTTAAATTATGAATCAGTCATGAAAGGACTTTTCATTTAAAAAAAAAAAAAAGAGCCTGAAACCCATTTTCTGCTACACTAAACACATACATACAAACAAGCTGGATAAGTCAAATAGACAAGACCTTTCCAAACTGCAAACTCATATAATCTATGCACCCTCTAAAAAAAAAAAAAAAAATCTAACAACAAAGAGATGAGATGGAGTTACTGGAGCTGGGCACCCTTGGTGGCCCCTAGAGGAGGTGGATCAACCCAAGGTCAGCAGATCCCTCCTTTCTACAGTATTCCCACTAAATCGCAGCAGTCGAAAAAGATGATGAATGTTGGAGCTGGAGCCATTTTGGAAACTCTCTAGACCAATTCCTTCATTTGTAAACAAGGCAAGAGAGCTCCAGAAGGGAGCCCTGCCTCGTCCGAGGTCACACAGCAAGTCCACGCTGGACTCAGGAACAAGAAGCCAGAGTTCCTGACTCCCAGCCACAGGGCTCCCAGCGCACCCGTCATAATACATTGGTGTTGTGAGTTACAGTCCGTGTGTATCTGTCCTAGCGTCCTAATGAGACTCTAATCTCCACTGGCTACTTACAGTACTTTATTCTTTGGATCCCTGATAGTCCCTCAATTTGAAGCTTCCTTAGAACTTTTGTTTTAAAACAACGCTTTGTTAATAGCCTCCTACTGAGCCGCTCCCAACTTCTCATGAAAATAACTAATACAACATTAAAAAGAGTAAGAATCTCATTCTGTGACTTGGTATCAATATTCAACCCAACACCAGGCAAGAAATTGGATAAAAAGATGCCATTTTAGGACCACCCATTCTGTGGGTTAGGGAGCCAGCCCCTAAAATCAGGACCACAAGGGCTAGCAGTCCAAAACGCTGGGATGTTGTCCAGGGGGCTCTCTGCCTTCAGCGGCACCCTCTCCTCATGTCCTGGGGACAATGGATGCAGAGGAACTGGGCTCCACAATAGCCCAGGAGGGGAGCCTTCACAGGCATGGCACTATAGCCCCAGCCCACAGATGGCAGAGCCTGGAGGCAGGTGTGCCGGGGCACAGTTCTTTCTACCTACTTTATCTTTATAATGTGTCAGAGAGCTAGCTAAACAGTGATGTAGAAGAAAGAGGATTTCAGCTAACAGATGTTCAGTAAATAAAAAGCTGCTGGTCGCCAGGAACAAGGCCAGAAAATTGCGCCACAATCTATGACTCAACTACTGAGCGGGGCTTTTAACTGAAACCCCTGATGACAGAGGCAGCAACAAGCATGAGGCCCCACAATCTCTCTACTGGAAACTAATGGATCTAGAAAGAGCTTCCAACTGTTGAAGGATGAGTAGAAGGGGAAAAACAACAACAACTAGAAAGTAATCACGGAACATCTGAAAAAGAGCACCCAGGTTTGCAATTTAAAAGTTTTAAATGCAATACCAGAAAGAAACCAAAAAACAAAACCCCTGCGTTAGGTCCATAAGAAGCTGAGCTGATACCACAGAAAAATGCATCAGTAGCACGAGACGAGCATGAGACTCAGAGAACACAGAAAAGAAGGGCAAAGTGATGACAGTGACAGGAAGGAAAGGACAGGTTTTCTCTCACTCTCCTCATTGTCTATCTTGCCACAACAAAGAGCTATAGAGCTTCCTAAGGAAGAAACTCACACGGTTGGAACAAAAGCAATA
Source organism: Balaenoptera physalus (assembly GCF_965194825.1). Taxonomy (NCBI): domain Eukaryota; kingdom Metazoa; phylum Chordata; class Mammalia; order Artiodactyla; family Balaenopteridae; genus Balaenoptera; species Balaenoptera physalus. Next base: position 64,158,739 of record NC_138890.1, read on the forward strand.
ATGAAAGATATAACTAAAGAAAACTTTATATTTAGTATGCACATTGAAAGGGCTCATGGTATTATGAGTAAAAATAAGTTTAAAGGGGGCTGTGCAGGAAAGACCTAACAAAACAGGCCTAAAGCTGCTATCCTTAGACCTCCAGCTGCTTGCTGGGGTCTGGGAACTTGGCTGGTAAAGAGCTCCCTACACTGATATAAAACTTAACCTAAATGGTAAGTAAGAGTGGCTCACTGTGCCTGAACTGTTTTTTACAAACACTGCGGTTTAGGCTGAACACCTGCTTTCCCTCTGGGAGTCTGGAATTTTGGTGCATGCTAGGTAGAGTGCCTTTATGATCAGACCCCAATAAAAAAACTTGAGAACTGAGTCTCTAATTGGATTCCCTGGGCAGACACATCACACATGTTGTTCCATTTTCCTTGCTGGGAAAAAGTGAGCTCTGTGTGACCCCTGATGGGAGACAGAGAACATAAAGAAGCCTGTGCTTGTGTTCCTCCAGACTCTGCTTGTGCCTTTTCCCTCATAAGCCAGTTGTATCCTCCTAATACATTGCTGTAGTAAGTCTTAGCCATGAGTACACTTCATGTGGACTTTTGTGAGTCATTTTGGTGGATCTCCAAATTTAGCAACGGGACCCCTGATACAAGGGCTTCACTTAAAACACATTCTAGCAAAGTATTTGAATTTTAAGAATATCTTACTTGTACATTATAAGCATCAGGGAAGAAAGACAACTTCTTTCAAAGAATATAAAAATTGGCTGGCTTCAGACTTTTCCTTTACCACTCTATATGTGGCAGCCTTCAGAGGGTTTTGAGGGAAGAATGTTGGGACCCAGTAATTTTGTGGCCTTCAGAATAAAGTCAATAGACAGACATTCTTAGATACGTAAGCACTCAAAATAGACTTACACCAGTGACTGAGATCATAAACTTTAAGGGTATGAGAATATGGAATTCTACATATGCACTTTTTTTATGGAGATCCCTAATTCAAAATCCAGTCTGATTGTTTTATTGGAGAATTCTGCAACTTCAGGCTTAGCCCTTCACTCTTTCCCTCAGCTATTTTTCTGCTTCTGACACGTTACTGAGACCAAGAAATGATATTTTTGTGCCATATCTTTTACCCCATAATTTAGGAGGAATCTTCTGTTGCAACTGATGGCCACTTAAACTATTAGGCACTATAGTTCTATTCTTAATGATTGCTAGACATACAAGACAGCAACAGGTCTCATTTTGTAAGAGTCACTGTACTGAGGGTTGTTGTGTTGAGTAGGATTCTGAACCACATCTGAGCTCCATGGGAAATAATAAGGGGGATCAATGAGCGATGACTGGCCTGGGGAAAAAATGGAGCATGGCGGTACATGTGTCGCTCGTTTGCTATCCCTAATCACATACTCAGGATGTTGTGGTTTAAAAATTAATACACACAAAAAATCTTAATTTTGTCCACAAAAGAATAGCTGCATAGTTCAATAAAAAAGACCATTTACATTTCAAGAAGTCTGAGTAATAGTTTTCTGTATTTAAAAAATTCACAATGAGAAAAAAAAAATTACTCCAATATAGTGACTTGGGTCATTGTGTGTGTATGTGTGTTTTAATGTACTGGGAAAGTTAATAAACCACTCAAATGCAATTATTTTTTTTTTTTTTTTTTTGCAATTATTATCTGTCATCAAGCCCTTCTTTCAATAGCTTTTCATTTGGACCTTTGTTCCTTCGTTAACTATGCTTTAAAAAACAACTATGTAGTATTATCTCGGCTATGAAAAAGTAATGCATATTACAAAGTCATTGATGAAATCTACCAAAGGGTTAATCAAGGTTACCTCTGGAAGGTGAACTTTTGAGTGATTTTTAATTTTTAAAATTATTTATCCAGGCTATTCTCTGTTTGCGCCCCTGCTCACCATCAGGTCTATTCTCCACTTTTCTCTACCTTGCTCAGTGACCCTGGATCTGTACTCTCTATAGGTCACATTGCCTGGGCTCTCTTGCCTTCTGGCTTCTGGTTGGGTTTGGCCAATCGGGGTGATTAGAAGAGATCAGAGGGAGGAAGTAAAGATGCCTCGGAGAGGTAACGTTGGAATAACATTGGCACTCCGTGTTATTTCCCAGCAGTAGAGTGGATCACTCATGTACATATTTTGCTGCTCCTTCCTGCTTTTTGGATATCCTTCCTCATGTATATGAGTAAATTACATCATCTCTAAAGGTTTCACAGTTAGAAACTACCTAAAACTTGTTCACCCATAAGATTTCTATTCCTTCCCACGGGGAAGAAACTGATAAGGTATCAAGAGGTCTGGACTGAGGACTGGAGGCTGAGGTCAGGATGGCACTGCCTGAGTCTGAATTCTGTGGCAGAATAGAAATTATATCTTAAATGTGAACACATAGACACTGGGTGAAGCTCTATGCAAAAAATGTTTAAAGTCATAAAATGTTAGCTTTATAATTATGAGGACAGTTAAGCCACACTTTCTAATATTTAAAGAAAACATTTATGAATTCCACTAATTAGATAAGAAATGGTGAGATCTTCCTGACAAGTTTGAAAAATCAGACCAAAAAATGAACACAAATTTCTTTCTCTTAGAGTTGTGTTATAAAATAAAATAACAGCTATGTTAGTCTACATCTTGGTTTCACTGTCCATGCATGGATTTATCAGTTTTGTTTTCCTGGGCCGTCAGCTGATATGCTTTCTTCATTTCATTCTTTTCCATCGCTGAGTTACCCATTTTGACATCTCAGCAATTTAGTTCACGTTGTGACAAGTTTGATTTTAAACAACAGGCTAAAAATCCTATTCAATACTAATGTTTATATAATATTGTTGGGGAGACAGAAGGAAGTTAGAAAAAAAAATAGTAAAGGAAGAAAGTACAAAGAAAAGGGTTGACAGACCAATTGCATAACATTTTTAAACCTCTCTGACAAAAATACAAAAACATCATAAGATAAAAAGGTAAACAACGAACCGAGATACATATCTGCAAAGTCATCAAAGGATCAATATCCTTAATGTAATAAGCTTTTGCAAATCAATTAAAAAAAAAACTGGGTATAAAGCATAAGCAGTAAATTTCCAAAAGAATAAATTAAAATTGACAATGAATGAATGAGAAAGTGCAGTTTGATCACTAGAAAAATGAGACATTTTAAAAATCCTTGCCTATTTGATAGATGAAAGATTATAATACCCAGTGTTGCAATTGTAACTTTTCTTAAACACAAGTTGCCATAGCTTTCAAAACTCTTTCTAGTATGCATGCCCATTCACAGAAATCCCACTACTACCAAATCATGGGAGATGGGCTTAAAGATGTCTGTATTGAGTGATCATCTCAGGATTATAATGGCAGAATGTGGAACAATCCAAAATCAGGGGATTGGCTAAACAGGCTAAGGTAAGTCTACGGGATGGGATATATGCAGCTGTAAACATCATGTATAGAGGACTGCAGACTGAATGCGACAGTGGTCCTGATCTATGGTTTACTGAAAAAATAGGACAAACTAGCTCACATTCCATGCACAGGTGTGTTGTAGGGTAGTCTGGGGCTGTACAATCTGGAGCGCCCAGCCTGCAACTGAGCCCTGGCCGCACCCGCCTCCCCAGGTAATCCTGGGCAGATTTCCTGCCCCTTCTAAACTGCAGTGTCTTCCTTTGTAAAAACGGTATTAAGGAAAGTACAGACCGTACAGCGTCTACGGCCTACGGTCCGAGATCTTCCAGGCAAAGTACTTAGTACACTGCCTAACTGACGTGTGCTTTAGGTTTTTCTTGTTTTTAAAAATAAATGTTGAAAAATACTCATGGAAAATAGGCCGAACAGACACCAAAACCCCTGGCAGTGGGACTGTAACTAGTTTTTGCTTCTTTTTACTCTTCTAGGATTTCTGCATCGAATGTGGATTACATTCCACGTTAAAACACACGTACTAATGTTGCTCTATCAGGTTACCAGGAGTCTTGGGGAAACAGCCGAAACCCATCCTTCTAGGAAGCAAACAAAGAAGAAATGGGCAAATGAGGGGGAAACCACCCCCTCACCCTAGGCAACACGCTCCAAGCCCGGCCTGCGGGGCGGAGGAGGGCACCTCCCGAGCCTGTCAGGCAGCAGGCCCGGGGTCATGGCTGTGGTTGCTCGGGTGGGCGAGGGCTGCACACTGGCCCTTTGTCTAAGCAGGCTCTGCTGGGTCAATGAGAAGCAGATGGCCCTTCCCCTCCTCACACACCTCGGATGCAGGGCCTGCTTGAGTCCCCCGGGGCAATCTGTTTTTCATTTTATAAGCAGAGGAAAGCTGCGGAGGAAGGAGGGAGGGAGGCTATAGTTTTCGCAGTGTCAGGGGAGTTGATGCAAGAATAATTCAGTTCTCCCAGACTCTGAAAGACAAGGCAGTGCAACCCCACAGGATGCCTGTGGCGGCCAAGCTACAACCCACACTCACCTCTCACTCCCGCGGGGCAGAGGCAAACCAACCCTGGAACCCGTGGCCTGGATCCCGAGGCTCCAGGCTCTTAGGACCAGCAGGGAAAGGGAGTTCAAAGCTTCTTCAGTCCGCATTGCGTAAAGGAGCTAGAGAGGAAGGTGGAGGGGCCGGGGAGCAGCAGGCCTCCCACCCCGCAGCCAAGGGAATCATTATAAACATCCAGGGGGTCGCTCCTCCTTCCTGGGGAGGAGCACAGGCTCTGGAACTGTCCTGTCCAGGATCTCATCCCAGCTCTCTGCTCACTTGCTGCGTTACCTTAGGCGAGCTACCTAAACTCTCTGAGCCTCTGTTTCCCCACCGGACAGATGGGCACGAGACGTGTGTGATGTCACAGGAAGCGGGATGACTGCAGGAGATGATCCATAGGAGGTGTCTACAGAGCGCTTGGCACATAATAAGTGCTCATTAACTGTTGGCTACTGTCACTGTTTTAACTGCCAGATTCTCTGTGTCCTCCTTCCCTCCTCTTTACACGGTGGCGTAATTTACACGGTGACAGTCTTTCATGCATAATTTCTTCTCATGGCAGCAACTGTTCTCAGTCTTTGCTTCAGGGTGATCTCTGCCTGTGTTCCACATGGGGGTCCCCACCTGCAGACACTAATGATTTATACTGTCTTTGGGACGAGTCCAGATTATTGCATGTGATTGTTGTGTGACAGCCCAGCACGACCCAGCCTTTTCCCTCATCCGGCAGTTATGCAGCAGGGACAAAAGTCTTGAGAGCCAGAGAATGACTGTAGATAATCCCAGTAACGAAGTGCCACCCTGAAGCCCTAAGATAAGGGAGAGGAGGATGAGAAGAAACCCTGGAGCAGACAGTTTCAAAGGCAAGTCTACGAAGAAGGGGGTAGAGTGGTCCCCAGAGGAAGGGGAGCAAACAGAGCATTTGAACAGGTGTGAAGGTGGCTGCGATTTGAGAAGACACCAGAGAAGGAACAGAGTTTCAAAATACACAGGAAGAGGAAACGGCTGAGTGGCCTTTTGCGGGTGGTGGCAGAAAAGACCCTAAGAGAAAGCCATCGTCAGCATGAAAGTCTGGAAAAACAAGAATCGTAAGATGCTTACACGATGGACAGACAAATGATAGGTGTAGGGAAAGAAGAGAAAGAAAGAGGATTCGGTGCAGATGACATGGTAATTGAGATTTTCGGAAAGAGATGACAAGTAAACTGCATGAAACATCTCCAAATCAGGTGTGGCTGCATTTGACTGGCAGCTTTCCCTGAATGTGCTAATTACACTCATTTGTTCTCAAATAAATTAGCTTATTTGTCAGGAGGGCTGAGGTACTAGGGTCTGAGAGAGTGTCCTCCCTCAGTGAGCAGGTGGGTAGTTCTGTTTGAATGACAGAAAACTCATGACTATAGAGCAACACAATCACTTTTTATGAAGGTTTTTGGATTGGGTCCTCAGCTGTATCTCACAGCAGAAACTGGATCAGAAGCCTGGCTAAGATGAAAACGACCTGAATGTCCACCAACAGATGAACGGATAAGGAAAATGTAATCTATACATACGATTGGGTATTATTCAGCCATAAAAAGGAGGAAAACCCTGCTATTTTTGCAACATGGATGGACCTCGGGTGCATTACGTTAAGTGAAATAGGTCAGACAGAGAAAGACAAATACTATGACAAATACTATGATCTCACTTCCATGTGGAATCTTAAAAAAATAAAAAAGAAAACCAAGTTCATAGATATACCAAACAGATTGGTGGTTGCCAGAGACAGGGAGTTGGGGGGTGGGTGAAATGGGTGAAGGCAGACAAAAGGTACAAACTTCCAGTTACTAAAAAAAAAAGTCTTGGGGATGTAATGTACAACATGGTGACTAGAGTTAATAATACTGTATTGCATATCTGAAAGTTGCTAAGAGAGTAGATCTGAAAAGTTCTGCTCATAAGAAAAAAACTTGTAACTGTGTGTGGTGACGAATGTTAGCTAGACTTATTGTGGTGCTCATTTCACGATATACACAAATATTGAATCATTATGTGGTACACCTGAAAACTAATATAATGTTGTATGTTCATTATACCTCAATTTAAAAAAGACAGAGAAGGTGGCAGCAAGATTAACAGTGATACCCTCCTTTGTATCAGTCAGGGATAGGCTAGGTTATGTGGCAATAACAAAGAACCCCAAATCTCAGGGGCTTTTAACAACACAGGTTTATTTCTCAAGCCCACTGTGGGTTGGCTGAGGCTTTGCTCTGCATCCCCCGCACTCAGGGACCCAGGCCGATGGAGCCACCATCTCAAATCTTGCCAGTCACTGTGTCAGAGGAAAAGAGAGTGAGACAAAACACACACACTGGCTTGTAAAACTGCTCAGAATGATGTACATCATACCTACTCACATTTCACTGGCTAAAGTAAGTCACACGGCTGTGCTGAATCACCCAGGAGCTGGGGAGGTACAATCCTACCATGTGCTGGTAGAAAAGAAGGAGGAGAAGAAAGAGAAGGGAATGAAAGAGTACATGCGTGAGCCGCCCTAACTACCCCAACCATGCATTCCACAACTTACCCACCTGCCTGTCACGTGGCTGTCACTCCTGGCAGCCCGCACCCCTCTCAATGATTCTCAGACATCTCTGCCCACCTGGGCACCACAATCTTCAAGTCACATTGTGGATGAGATGATTGGTAACAGTGTTTCCAACTTGACTTCATAATCATAAAATAAGGGAAACACAGAGCAGAACCTCTGGGAGGACCTAGCCCAGAGCCCCTCTCTTTACAGGTGGAGAAACAGGGAGTCAAAAGAGCAACCACGTGTGGGAGACAGAATTCTAAGACGGCCCCCAAGATTGCCACCCCCTGGTGTGCACACTGCAGGATCTCCCCCCCTGGAGGGTGAGTGGACCTGTAAACAAGATGGGATATCACTTTAATGATTATGTTACTTTACATGGCAAAAAGGATTTTGTAGATGTAATTAAGATCCCCTGAGTTAACCAAAAGGGAGGTTATCCTGGGTGGGCCTGACAATCTGAATGCCTGTAAAAGAGACGCAGCAGCAACAGGCACTCTCCTGCTGGCCTGGAAGAAAGCAAACAGCCACGTTGTGAACAGCCTATGGAGGGGGCCACCTGGCTAGGACCTGGGGCAGCCTCTAAGTCAGCAAGCAAATGGGGACTTCAGGCCTACAACTGCAGGACCTGAATTGTGCCAACACCCTGAACGAGCTTGGAAGAGGCCCCTGAGCTCCAAATGAGAACACAACCCCAGCCAACACCTTGATTTCAGCCTGGTGAGAGCCTGAGCTGAGAACCCAGCTAACCTAGGCATGACCCATGAAAACTGTGAGATTAAAAAAAATTATTTAAGCCACTAAGTTTGAATTAATTTGTTACGCAGCAATGGCACACTAATATGCCATGGCATTGGCGGGTTCTGCAACTTCCTTCCCTGGGGCTTCTCTGCTGAACTCCACCACCCACCGGGCATGCCTTTGCAGCTGGGAAGGCAATCAGACTTCACCCATGAAGCCATCAGGAAAACAAGCTCAAATCAACACCCATCATTCTCTCTTTTCTTGCACTCTTTGCTCCATTCAAACCATCTCACACATCAATGACAAGGGAATCTTTCAGAAACACTGCTTTCTCCCATGCCCTTCCCTTCTCCAAAACCAGCAGCAACTCCATTCTCTTGCCTGGGAACATCAATTCTGGGCTTCTAATCCCAGTATCCAAGGCCTTCCAGCTCTTTGTCTTGCTCTCACTGAACACAGACTCTCTAATCTAGGTCTGAGGGTATCTGCATGGCCCGTCCTACCTGCCCGGATTGCTACCCTCTGTGCCCTTCCCTAGCCTGCTCCCAGAGGCATGACCCTTGCCCCATGGTCCCTGTTCATCTGACGGGTCTTTAATATCTCCCCCACCCCCCAGTGAAATAAAATCACCCCCAGTGAGTCCCGCTCACTGTACTCTCATTCTCCGACTGTTCCATAACACCTGACACAAATACAAGGCATTTCTGCACTTGACTCCATCCAATAATAAACCGTCACAAGTATCACATCATTTAAATCTCTTCCTGCCAAGATTTCAAACTCTCTAAGGGCAATAACTATGGTCACTCCAGGTGCTACATCCAGAATCGGAAAAGGCATTTGTAGTCATAGCTAACTGGAAACAACCCAAATATCTATCATCGGGTGAAGAGATTAACAAATTTTTATTGCCATTCAATGGAATACTGCTCAGATTAAAAAAGGGAATAAATTATTAACAACATGCTATCATGTGGATGAATCTCAAAAACATTATGCTATATTATTTATAATAATACTATATTATTTATTTATATAAAAACCTAGAAAAAGCAAGGCGAATCTATATTGACAGAAAGCAGATAAGTGGGTGCCTGGGGCAGGGGTCGGGGGAGCGTAGCAAAGAGGCACAAAGGAACTATTTAGGGTGATGGGAATGTTCTGTATCTTGATTGTGGTGGTAGCTACATGAATGTATAGATTTGCCAAAACTCATCAAACTGTATACTTAAAATGGATGTATTTTAAGTCAAATTATGCCTCAAAGTTGACTTTAAAAAATTCTTTGTATATTCCGAGTCAACTCAGACTTTGTTGGACACATCACAGGACATACCTTTCGGAAGTGGAGATCTGCACGTGATTTGTAAAGAGGAAGCCTAGGAAAATGCCTACAGATAGATGCCTGTTCAGACACCGGTTCCTAGAACATGGGTAAATGTGTCTCTCCCACACAGATGAGCTCCTAGGCTGACAGCAAAGTGTCGCTTAAATGGTGAGTTAACCAACTTAAAGAGGCATTGCTCAGCAACAGAAGCCCAGAAGGAGAGGGAGAGGAGGACAAAAAAGGACATGTGTTCAGCAAGAGAGGCCTGGATTTGGAGGTTCAAAGGGCATCTGTCCTCCCCGCAGCTCTCCCCACGTGGTGCAGTGGGGCAGGGCTCTTGCAGAGGCCTCACCCTGACCCAAAGGAAGAACCTTGGGGACCAGCTCCACCCCCCTGCTCTGAATCCACATGCCCCAGACACTAGCCTGGTTATAGTCTGACTTCCAAAGGAGCCAGGTCCTGGAAAGGGGCATAGGGCTTCCCACCAAAGAAAGGCATCCCTGTTCGCACCAAGTGCCGGAGGGCCACTGCCCGGGTCATGCTGTCTCATGTGGCCTTTGGATAGCCAACCACGACCCTTTCTTCCTGCTGTCACTCAGGACACCTCCCGCAAGATGAGGCTTGGTAAGGGCAGCAGCTGGAATGGGAGGAGGAATCAGCAGGGCTCCAGCCCCGGAGAGAGCCAGAGAGAAAGAAAGCAATCCCTTGTTTGGTAGGAAAGAGCTCGCAACTAGCACGCTGACTGTAAAGGACTGGAAACCAAGTTCTGAGGTAGGAAAAGAAAGAGAGTGCGCTCAAGGGCTAGTGCTGTGGGAAAAGCGGAGAGAAGAGCAGAGGGGCCTGGGAGCCAGGGAGCCAGGAGGCAGGAAGAGGAAGGAAGAGGCTATGAGCTCAGCCGTGGCCGCGAGCAGCAGCAGAGATGGAAAGGGGAAGAGAGGGCCCTAGAGGAAAGGAAGGGGAGACAGCTCTGCTGGCTAGTGCTGGGGGCTGCGGGGACACAGGGCCTGTTTACACACAGGGCTGCCGGGCGGTCCCGCCACCTGACCAAACCCCAGATGTTCCCCTTTTCGCCCAAATCCCGCGACACCACCTTGCATCAGAGGCCCCAGCCCCACTCATCAGCACTGCCCTGACCACTGTCCGCAACCCAGAGCCTGGACTCTGCCCTCCTCCCACAGGCCAGGACTCACCTGCCCCTGCTGGGGACGCTGCTGGAACTACCCTCCTGCCGCCCCCTTGCTGAACCGCATGGAGACGTGCTCAGTCACGGAGAAGCGACCCAACACGTGTTAAGTGTGTACTATCCTAGACATGTTCATTCCGACTCTCATAACAACCCTCCAAGGGAAGCAGTCCAATCTCCACTTGGCTGTCAGAGAACCTGGGCTCAGAGGGTTGACCTAATTAGCCCAAGTCCAAACAGCTGGTGAGGGGCTGGTGGGGACTGAAACCTTCCAGCTCCTCTCTGCTGCTCCCAGGTGGACTCAACTACACATCCATTCAACTCATTTCCCTGATTAAAACCCTCCACTGACTCCCCATTGCTTACAGCAGTGTTTCTCAATGTTTGTTTTCTTGTGGTCACAGTCTACTTTCTCCAAAAAACGTTTTACACGGACACTCACCTACCACCTAGACAACAGCAGAGCTGACTCGGTGTGCGCGGGGCTGAGGCCCAGCACCAAGCCTGCTTTCCTAGCTGCCACCTCCACCTGAAGTCTCACCAGCGTGCCAGTTTAAGACTGAAACTCCTGACCTGAGCCCTGGCCTCTTCCTGTGATGTGTGGTGGGACCATCCACTCAGGGACCCGAGGGCCAGCTTCTCCCCATGTGCTCCCTCACCCTCCATAAGAAGCAGCAAGCCCTCTGATGTGCCTTCTCCATCTCTCCTGAGCTGACCTCCTGCTCTCCATCTGCACCGTGAGCACCAAGCACCCAAGTCCAAGCGGTTATAGTCTCTCACCTGGAATAAGGGTGGCACAGCCTCCCCGCTTCCACCCTTGCATCCCAAAAGTTCGGTCCGCTCCCCACACAGCGGCCAGAGTGAGCCAAAACAAAACTCCCCGCCAAAGTAGAAGGCCACCCTGACATAGGAACTTCCTGACATTTGAATGGCATTGTCACTCCCCTCTACCCTCAATCAAATATGGCCATGTATTTCCTTCTTACTTTTATTTTTAAAAAAAAAATTTTTTTATAATCTTGAGTTGAAACTATCAACCAAAAAGTAATCTGAGAGTCAGAAGAATGGGATGTGACCTGTTCTTGAATTGCTGCATGACCACTGAGTTTCACCAGCCACAGAGCAGAGTTCACAGAATCTGCTCTTTCTCTTGCCTGCAGCTGTTATGGAAATAATTTGTGTAAAATATTCAGAATTAATTACAGAGAACATATACATCTGAAGCACTCTTATGTTTCACTGACATGAAATAATAAATATGGATATATGGACATCTGGTTGACAATATGATGTTCTAAGATCTAAAACAAATCTGATGATGTCATTAAATACCTATCTTTCTACTTTTACTTGTATTTAGAACAAGGTCCCTCTCAAAATCTATATTTATTCACGGAGTTGGCCACATGGTCATATAAATCATAAGAAAATTTGGAGCAGATGTTATTGGGTAGCTGGAATTCTGTTAAGACTGCATTTTAATGGAAAAATGACACAGAGCAGACTTCCTACATGTTTCACAGATAGAGTAATGTAGCTACTTGAAAGGACTATTTATATTCTAGATAGGTTGACTTTTAATCAACAAATGTGACTGCTTATTGTCTGCTCTTGGGTGAGTCAGCCAGTGGGGTATGCAGGCGTTTCCGGGCAGGAGGGGAGTTGGGCCACCGCAAGAAGGTTTTATGGTACTTTCTCTGTCAGTGTGTCTTGGGCTCTGTCTCCTCTTGCTGGCTGGTGGAGATGTTCTAGGGCCTTTTCACAGTAGCCTTCCATGGCCCTGCAGCCTCAGAAAATTTTGTCTGAGAGGGAAGTGATAAATGTGAGCTAAACCTGAAACCCCACCAAGTACAGAAAACAACTCTTTGGCTGTGTACATTTCAAAGATTTTTGAAATCCTCTGTTTTGTTGGTGTTTACTCCTCTGAGTCTGTTTCATCTGAAGTCTATGTTTTGAACCCTGTTTGGAATAATTTTTCAGACGTGATTTTCTAGGGTTGCCACATGTCCTTCTGAAGACAAATGCCTGTGCTTCTGAGATGCAATAGGTGATGTTCCGCTTCATGTGGCCTCTGGCTCCCTTGCTTTTATTCCTCCCTTTCAAGTTACTGACTGGAGCATCACAGAGCTGTAGTCCAGATTTTCTACTTTTTTCTGTAACTTGGAAAATGAAGAGGTAAAGCTACAGTGTTCAACATGGGAGGTCTGGTGGATAAACGGATTGGAAAATGACTTCACTCAAACAATGACTCAGTCAGATTTTCTGACATAGAATAAGGTGGTTTAACTCTGCTTATCCCAAGTTAGGTTACGTGTTCTGAATAACTGCAAACACCATCCTCAGTTGGGCAGCTATCTGTGATTTCAGGGGAGAGATGGGGTAGGTGGGCAGAAGAAGAAGGACCGTACCAAGTGCTCCCTGGGTGCACGGTGGGGTTTCAGGATGGGTGGTGGCTGAACGCGCCTCTCTCCCTGCACTGAGCACCTGGGGGCCGAGGCCTCACCATTCGTGTTTTCACGGGAAGACCCTGGGGTTGGAAAGGCAGCCACAGACCCAGAACCTGCCTTGTGCCACCTGAGTAGCCTGGGTTCAGCCTGGCAGACTTAAGGACAGACGAAGAATGACAAAAATGCCATAAATCGGAAAATCTTTTCTGGTTGAGGTAATTACAAGGATCACCAAAAACAGAGTAGATGTTATCAACTTGTTTTATACAGAGAGACTTGCACATGCCTATTACGATTCACGCCGAAGCTAGACCATGCTGCCCTTGTCATTTTATTGCCTCAAATATTTACTGAATACTTACTATGTACTAAGCATTTATGCTCAGTGACATGTGACATCCCAAATAAGCAGATTTCCATGTTGTTTTCATCAGCACAGTGTAGTATTTATAATATATTGCTGGATGAAAAAAAGTAGTTTGAATCACAAAAGGACACGCACACACTGTAAGAACATTCAAAAATATAAAATGTTAGCGATAGCTCTTTGGGTAATTGGATAATGGTCTATTTTTATGTTTATACAGCATTATAAAAATATATATACCACTACCCAGGATATGTCTAACTCCAGCTACCAGGAAAAAGTCCTCCCAACAATGAATCATCGACAACTAGCAAGGGCAGCATGTTATTTGTTTCCGTGATGACACAAATCTTTACCGACTGGTCACTTACTGCCCTTGACATTGGAAGATGGTTGCTCTAGATTTCTACCTTTTAGAAAGCTCCCACACTTAGGTCCTCTTAGATTTTTTTCATAGTTCCTTTGCAGTACACAGTTCCTAGGCGGACAAGTATGGTTCAAATCCCGGAGAACCCATATGTCAGGACCTAATTTGTTTTGACATACTGTATGTGTAAGAAAACTGAATTGACGTCAGTTTCAAAGCCAACACGAAAACCAGACCTTCCTCCAGAAAACTGCATCACGCTATTGCTTTTAATCTTTTCACTTGGGCCAAGTTGAGACAAGAGACATCCACTCCAGGTAATTCCAAAGGCACTGAGGCGTACAGAGACACCTGTGGCTGGAACCCTGAAGACTCCAGTGAGTAGCACTGGGGATGCACCACTGGTGAGTGATGGCCACGCACTTACTTCTTATAAATACTGATTTTGTTAAGTAAGCATTTTTGGATTTCATAGAAAGGTTTCTATCTTAACATATTTGCAGAATTCGCAAGAAAAACAATATTTGGTGAATTAGGGATGACCAAAGGTCATCTTACTGCAGGGAAAAAGGTGTGTACTTGTCCTAAATGAAATTTGATGGTGTTATGAGTCATGGATACACCCCAAAGTCACGTGACACTTTTATAATTATCCACAGTCTGAGAAATCCTGTCTCACTGTTGCTATAAAGTTCAAGGCACAAAGTGTATGAATACTATTTTTGCTTTGCAGTCAACTGGTGGAAAATACCAGTTTTCAATTTGGACCAGCCAAAGCGTATCTCTAAATTATGCTTTATCTCAGCATAAATTTTCTTAACTTGTTTGCTAAACAGGGTAACATTGCCATGGATACTTTCCACTGCCCTATAACTTCTGTTACACATTCTGACACTTTCTTTCAAAGCTACCACATATGCTACCAACTGAACACGTTAGCATGTCATTTGTTCTCAGCATGGATGGGAAATCCAGAGAAAAAGCAGTATAAAAATATGATGAAGAGAGAGGAAGCATAAAATAAGGAGAATGAGAGGGGTGGAGACCCACAGCGTGACTAAGAAAATGTACTAGGGTGACTTAAGCCTTTCGGAGCTCAGGTAGCCTCCATGTTTTGTCTAATCAAAATCACTTCCTATGAGAAGGGACGGAACAGATGGAGATGGAGAAGTACGTTTAATTGAGCTAGCTGACACGGGGAGAGAGGAGGAGAGCTGTGGCCCACAGTCAGGATGGGAGACAGGCTTCTCTCTACTCACTGAGGAGGGAGCTACGCACCAGCCACCCCTCGCTACCCCACGGTGCCACGTGCAGAGGGCCCGTGCTCAGCTGTCAGCTTCCCCACACACCTGAGCTGTGTGCAATGGAAATATCTGCCCTGCAGTCGCTTCGGAAACCCTGGCTGGGAACGGACCATTCTAGATTCTGTGTTGGGCTCATCAGAGAGGCCGACAGGACTATCGATATCCATTCAGATACCTCCTGCTGGCCTGTGACAGAGAGACTGCAGGTGAGCACAGCACAGCAAAGACAAGTGTTACTGTCACCTTGCTGCCTGTATTCCCTCTTCAACGTCTCTGAAATCTGCCCACTTCTCTCCAGCTCCGCTGCCAGCTAAGGCCCGGCTGCTAACACTGCAACGTCCTCCTACCTGCCCTTCCTGGGTCCTTGTCGGCCATCCTTCCTGGGTCCTTGTTGGCCATCCTTCCTGGGTCCTTGTTGGCCATCCTCCTAACCAGACTCCCCACTGAGCCAGGGTCCTCATCTCAAAACACAAACCCCATCACGGCTCTACTCTGCTTAAACCTTCCAGCGGTTTAAGACAACCCAAAGTCTCTCACGTGGTCTATAAAGGCTTCTCCGCTCCTCCCCACCGCCTCCACCGTGGGCTCCTCTCACCCGTGCGTCCCTCTTCCTCCTCCGGGACACACTGGGCATCTTCGTGTGGGGTCATGGCACATGCTACGCCCTGCGCCCAGGCGCCCTCCCTTCTCTGCCCCTGGTGTTGCCCCAGCGCCAGCCCCCTCCCATCCCCGGCCCTTCTTCCAGATCTTGGCTCAGGCATTACTTCCTCACAGAAGCCCGCCCTGACCCTCAGTCTAGGCCAGGCTCCCTTGTTATCTGCTGTAACAGAACCGTGTTCTTTTCCTTCATGGCACATACTGCAGTTTGGAGAGACATTAAGCAACTAATCACACTGCTGGGACTAGGGCTCTTCCCCCGGCATATCAGCTCCACGAGAGGAGGAACTGCTTTTGATTCACCTCTTTATCCTTAGCTCCCAGGACAGGGCCTGGCACACAGTAGGTGCTTGATAAATATGCATATTCTCTCAACTGATACCCACTAACCTAGTCATACACCAGCTTCTCAACCTCCACAACCAACAGTGCTGAGCAGACGACTTTGATCTTTGTTATGCCCGTCTCTCTCCTTTTATATTTTACCTCCAAAGAGCTGACTTTGTAAAAAAAATTTAAAAACTAAGACAGATGCTTTCTTTTACAGATGACTCTCTTGATAAATCATGTTTAGAACAGAGAATAGGAGAAATAACAGGGTCTTATTTCTTAATGTCTATCTGCCGTCTCGAATTGACAACAATTTGTCTGACCTTTAACTGTCTGTCAGCAGGATGAGACCGTTTGCCCACACCAGATCACAGACAATTCAAAATGGGCCCAGGTCAGAAGCCAAAACCTTGTCAACAAAGGTCCCTCTTCCAATAACGCCACCTAGAGCTGACTGTCCTCTCTGCCTGCGCAGCCTGAGGCAGTCACACGACTCCAAACCAAGTACAAGCAAACAGGTCCCAAGGTGCTGTCCTCAGCCACCTGCTTCTCAGGAGCCACAGTGTTGGGACAATACAGGTCTTCTTAGTAACAGTGAGAGACATGAAAGCTTAAAGCCACACCTGGCCATAATGAATATTACTGTAAATAGTCCTAAGTGATGTTAATGCACAAGAAGGAATCCCAGAGGATCTCAGCTTAGAACATGCCTAGCAGATAAGCAGGCTGAAAGAGTAAGTATTTCTGTTCTTGGACTGATTATAGGGAGCACATGTTGACCTCGTACCTTCCTTCACAGAGCATCTGGGGAAGTGGGCGTGAGTCAGGAACCCATCTTTTGATTAATTAATTTGGAAACAGAGAGATACAGTGAGTGGCCCAAGCTCTCAGAGTGGGCCAGTGGCCAAAGAACTCACTCTGATCACATCCAGTTCAGGGTTCCTTTGCTCAGTCCACAATCACAAAAGGGTCTTACAAGGTGTGGCCCAGGGACCACCTGCATCAAAACAACTCCAGAGAGTGTGTGGAAAACACTTTGACTGAGAACCCTCTGGGGATAGAACACAGACATACGCACGGTCAACAACCTTATCAAGAATTCTGATGTCCACTAACATTTGAGAACCACAAAGCTGAACTTAAATTTCTGCCTTGACAGCGCACATCATTTCCAAGTTTATTCTTCAATCTGAATTTGTGACTTTTTGGGATACGGAGGAAGAAGGATGTAGAATGAAACCCATGGTGTTCTTAAATTTCCTGTTTGAAGTCACTGGTACTTGGGTTGAATAAAGGGACTTCTACATTACGAGGACTTGGGAGAGGAGTATATTGTTAAAATTAGAGAAATCATTTTAAATGAGGGAAGGGCCTTTCTCTCAGTGCCCTCTGGTGGAACTAATCCAACCCACTGCTTACACTCAGAGTCTGAAAAGACTTTTCACAGCTTAGGGGATCAAGCAGTGGAATCCAGGGCCTGCCAACTGGAGGAGGATAGAAGTGATTTCCCTTGCTCTGGGCTGGGACACTGAAAAGCTGCACCCCAAGAGTAGAGGCAAAGAGAAGTAGGTAAGCTTTTGCAGGGACTATAGTGCATCTCATTCTTGGACTGAGCTTTTCCGAGCTCATCCTGGCTTGCTGGGATGCTTAGGGATCTAGCAAAAGCAAACATAATTCCTCTCTGGAATTATAACCTCATCTTAGTACTCTATTTCTACAAAAAAATTTTGTAAATACAACGTCCAACACAAGATTAAAAACAACCAGAGCCACTCAAAGACAACATGAGAGAAAAACAATAAAGAGAAGAAACAGACCTGAAAAGGCTTTAGACGTTAGAGTTACCACACAAACTTTAAGGTAACTCTGCTATGTATATTTAAAGAGCTAAAAGACAAGCTTGAGAATTTTTGTCAGATAACTAAAAATTATTCTGAAAAAGAACCAAATTTAAGTTTTGGAAATTAAACATACAATAACTGAAATCAATAACTTAATGAGTGGGTTTAACAGTAGATTAGATATAACTGAAAAGAATATTGGTAAGACAGGTTAGAATACTGTACTTAAATTGTGATTTGTAGACCAGCAGCACTGACATAACCTAGGAGTTTTTTTTTTAAATATAGGCACACCTTGGAGATATTGCAGGTTCAGTTCCAGACCACCACAATAAAGCGAGCAAGTAACACAAATTGTTTGGTTCCCCAGGGCATATAGAAGTTATGTTTATACTATACTGTTGTCTACTGAGTATGCAATAGCATTATATCTAAAAATGTAATGTATATACCTTAGTTTAAAAATACTTTATTATTAAAAAAAATTCTAACCATCATCTGACAATGCCACAAAACTTCAATTTGTAAAAAATGCAATATCTGCAAAGCATAACAAAGTGAAGTACAATAAAATGAGGTATGCCTGTAGACTTTTATCTTAGAATGGTTTTAGATTTCAGAAAAGTTGCAATGGTAGTACAGAGTTTGCATGTAACCCACACCCAATTATTAACATATCACATTAACATGGTACATTTATTAAAATTAATGAACCAATATTGATATGTTCCTACTTTTTTCCATTTAGTAATTAGTTTGATTAATGCAGATCTAATGAAGTTATAGCATGATGGAAAGAACATGGGCTCTAGAATCAGATAGACCCGAATGTGAATCTGGGTTCTGCTCATAACCAGCATGATGATACATTCCTACTGACTAAAACTCACCCTTTACTTATACTTCCTTAGTTTTTACTTATTATCCTTTTAATGTCTGGGAGCTTTTTTAGATGTGTGGAATCTAAGCCCCCACTACAGACCTAGTTAATCAGAATCCATATTTTTAAAAGATCCCCGGGTCATTTTAAAGACATTAAAATTTGAGAAGTGTTGGTTAGAAAAAGGAAAATTTTCAGAATGAAGCATGAACAATAAATAAATAAATAAATAATATAGAAGAGAGTGTAAGAGGAAGAGTAAAGACAATAAATACAGACAATGAGATGCAAGTCTTACATAAGAAAAATTTTAGTCTCCAAAGGAGATTACAGAGAGAATGGATCAGAAGCAATATTTTAAGAGACCACGGCTAAGAGTTTTCTAAAACTGATAAAAGATACCAAGCCACAGATTCTAGAAGCTCTAGGAACCCAAAACAGGAATGAAAGAAAATCCACACATGGGGGGGACCTTCAAGATGGTGGAGGAGTAAGACCTGGAGATCACCTTCCTCCCCACAAATACATCAAAAATACATCTACATGTGGAACAGCTACTACAGAAGACCTACTGAAGGTTGGCAGAAGACCTTAGACCTCCCAAAAGGCAAGAAAATCCCCATGTACGTGGGTAGGGCAAAAGAAAAAAGAAAAAACAGAGACAAAAGAATAGGGATGGGACCTGCACCAGTGGGAGGGAGCTGTGAAGGAGGAAAAGTTTCCACACTCTAGGAAGCCCCTTCACTGGCGGAGATGGGGTTGGGCGGGGGGGAAGCTTCAGAGCCACAGAGGAGAGCACAGCAACAGGGGTGCAGAGGGCAAAGCAGAGAGATTCCCGCACAGAGGATCGGTGCCAACCAGCACTCACCAGCCCGAGAGCTTGTCTGCTCACCCACCAGGGCGGGCGGGGGCTGGGAGCTGAGGCTCGGGCTTTGGAGGTCGGATCCCAGGGAGAGGACTGGGGTTGGCTGCGTGAACACAGCCTGAAGGGGGCTAGTGCGCTACAGCTAGCTGGGAGGGAGTCCGGGAAAAGGTCTGGAGCTGCCTAAGAGACAAGAGACTATTGTTTCAGGGTGTGCGAGGAGAAGGGATTCCTCCCCCATCTGCCCACAGAAAGCAGAGCACCACCTAAATGAGCTCCAGAGACGGGCGCAAGCCACAGCTATCAGAGACGGGCATGAAACGCTAACGCTGCTGCTGCAGCCACCAAGAATCCTGTGTGCAAGCACAGGTCACTATCTATACCTACCCTCCCAGAAGCCTGTGCACCTCACCACTGTCAGGGTCCCGTGATCCAGGGACAAGTTCCCCAGGAGAACACACAGACATGGTGAGCCTCAAGCTGTTGCAACGTCATGCTGGCCTCTGCCACCGCAGGCTCGCCCCGCATTTCAATTATAACTACCGAACCCCTTCCTCCCCCTGGCCTGAATGAGCAAGAGCCTCCTAATCAGCCGCTGCTTTAACCCCCTCCTGTCTGGGTGGGAACAGAGGCCTCAGGGCGACCTACACACAGGGGTGGGGCCAAAACCAAATCTGAACCCCAGGAGCTGTGCAAACAAAGAAGAGAAAGGGAAATCTCTCTGTGCAGCCTCAGGAGCAGTGGATTAAATCCCCACAATCAACTTGATGTCCCCTGCATATGTGGAATACCTGAATAGACAACAAATCGTCCCAAAATTGTGGTGGTGGACTTTGGGAGCAACTGTAGACTTGGGGTTTGCTGTCTGTGACTGATTTGTTTCTGATTTTTATGTTTATCTTAGTATCGTTTTTAACACTTGTTATCATTGGTGGATTTGTTTATTGGTTTGGGTGCTCTCTTCTTTTTTTAAAATTAATATTACTTTTTAAATTTTAATAATTTTTTATAATTTATTAGTCTTTCTTTCTTTTTTCTCCCTTTTCTTCTGAGCCATCTGGCTGACAGGGTCTTGGTGCTCCAGGCAGGTGTCAGGCCTGAGCCTCTAAGGTGGGAGAGCCGAGTTCAGGACACTGGACCACCAGAGACCTCCCAGCCCCATGTAATATCAATCGGCAAGAGCTCTTCCAGAGATCTCCGTCTCAACACTAAGACCCAGGACATATTTAAGACCCAGCTCCACCCAACAACCAGCAAGCTCCAGGGCTGGACACCCCATGCCAAACAACTAGCAAGACAGGAGGAACACAACACCACCCATTAGCAGAGAGGCTGCCTAAAATCATACTAAGTTCACAGACACCCCAAAACACACCATTGGATTCGGTCCTGCCCATAAGAAAGACAAGATCCAGCTCCACCCACCAGAACACAGGCACCAGTCCCCTCCACCAGGAAGCCTACACAAGACACTGAACCAACCTCACCCACTGGGGACAGACACCAAAAACAACAGAAACTATGAACCTGCAGCCTGAGAAAAGAAGACCCCAAACACAGTAAGTTAAACAAAATAAGAAGACAGAGAAATACGCAGCAGATGAAGGAGCAAGGTAAAAACCAACCGGACCAAACAAATGAAGAGGAAATAGGCAGTCTACCTGAAAAAGAATTCAGAGTAATGATAGTAAACATGATCGAAAATCTTGGAAATAGAATGGAGAAAATACAAGAAACGTTTAACAAGGACCTAGAAGAACTAAAGAGCAAACAATGATGAATAACACAATAAATGAAATTTAAAATTCTCTAGAAGGAATCAATAGCAGAATAACTGAGGCAGAAGAACGGATAAGTGACCTGGAAGATAAAATAGTGAAAATAACGACTGCAGAGCAGAATAAAGAAAAAAGAATGAAAAGAACTGAGGACGGTCTCAGAGACTTCTGGGACAACATTAAACGCACCAACATTCGGATTAAAGGGGTCCCAGAAGAAGAAGAGAAAAAGAAAGGGTCTGAGAAAATATTTGAAGAGATTATAGTTGAAAACTTCCCTAACATGGGAAAGGAAATAGTCAATCAAGTCCAGGAAGTGCAGAGAGTCCCATACAGGATAAATCCAAGGAGAAACATGCCAAGACACATATTAATCAAACTATCAAAAATTAAATACAAAGAAAAAATATTAAAAGCAGCAAGGGAAAAGCAACAAATAATATACAAGGGAATCCCCATAAGGTTAACAGCTGATCTTTCAGCAGAAACTCTGCAAGCCAGAAGGGAGTGGCAGGACATATTTAAAGTAATGAAAGGGAAAAACCTACAACCAAGATTACTCTACCCAGCAAGGATCTCATTCAGATTTGACAGAGAAATTAAAACCTTTACAGATAAGCAAAAGTTAAGAGAATTCAGCACTACAAAACCAGCTTTACAACAAATGCTAAAAGAACTTCTCTAGGCAGGAAACAAAAGAGAAGGAAAAATCTTACAAAAACAAACCCAAAACAATTAAGAAAATGGTAATAGGAACATACATATAGATAATTACCGTAAATGTAAATGGATTAAATGTTCCAACCAAAAGACACAGACTGGCTGCATGGATACAGAAACAAGACCCATATATATGCTGTCTACAAGAGACCCACTTCAGACCTAGGGACACATACAGACTGAAAGTGAGGGGATGGAAAAAGATATTCCATGCAAATGGAAATCCAAAGAAAGCTGGTGTAGCAATTCTCATATCAGGCAAAATAGACTTTAAAATAAAGGTTATTACAAGAGACAAAGAAGGACACTACATCATGATCAAGGGATCAATCCAAGAAGAAGATATAACAATTTTAACATTTATGCACCCAACATAGGAGCACCTCAATACATAAGGCAAATGCTAACAGCCATAAAAGGGGAAACCGAGAGTAACACAATCATAGTAAGGGACTTTAACACTCCACTTTCACCAATGGACAGATCATCCAAAATGAAAATAAATAAGGAAACACAAGCTTTAAATGATACATTAAACAAGATGGACTCAATTGATATTTATAGGACATTCCATCCAAAACCAACAGAATACATTTTCTTCTCAACTGCTCATGGAACATTCTCCAGGGTAGATCATATCTTGGGTCACAAATCAAACCTTGGTAAATTTAAAAAAATTGAAATCGTATCATGTATCTTTCCTGACCGCAATGCTATGAGACTAGATATAAATTACAGGAAAAAAACTGTAAAAAATTCAAACATGTGGAGGCTAAACAATATGCTACTAAATAACCAAGAGATCACTGAAGAAATCAAAGAGAAAATAAAATAATACCTAGAAACAAATGACAATGAAAACACAACAACCCAAAACCTATGGGATGCAGCAAAAGCAGTTCTAAGAGGGAACTTTATAGCAATACAACGCTACATTAAGAAACAAGAAAAATCTCAAATAAACAACCTAACCTTACACCTAAAGCAATTAGAGAAAGAAGAACAAAAAAACTCAAAGTTAGCAGAAGGAAAGAAACCATAAAGATCAGATCAGAAATAAATGAAAAAGAAATGAAGGAAACAATAGCAAAGATCAATAAAACTAAAAGCTGGTTCTTTGAGAAGATAAACAAAATTGAGAAACCACTAGCCAGACACATCAAGAAAAAAAGGGAAAAGATTCAAATCAACAGAATTAGAAATGAAAAAGGAGAAGTAACAACTGACACTGCAGAAATATAAAGATTCATGAGGGAATCCTAAAAGCAACTATATGCCAATAAAATGGACAACCTGGAAGAAATGGAAAAATTCTTAGAAAAGCACAACCTTCCGAGAGTGAACCAGGAAGAGGCAGAAAATATAAACAGACCAATCACAAGCATTGAAATTGAAACTGTGATTACAAATCTTCCAACAAACAAAAGCCCAGGACCAGATGGATTCACAGGCGAATTCTATCAAACATTTAGACAAGAGCTAACACCTATCCTTCTCAAAATCTTCCAAAATATAGCAGAGGGAGGAACACTCCCAAACTCATTCGATGAGGCCACCATCACCTTGATACCAAAACCAGAAAAACATGTCACAAAGAAAGAAAACTACAGGCCAATATCACTGATGAACATAGATGCAAAGATCCTCAACAAAATCCTAGCAAACAGAACCCAACAGCACATTAAAAGGAACATACACCATGCTCAAGTGGGGTTTATCCCAAGAATGCAAGGATTCTTCAATATACGCAAATCAGTCAATGTGATACACCATATTAACAAATTGAAGGATAAAAACCATATTATAATCTCAATAGATGCAGAAAAAGCTTTCTACAAGATTCAACACCTGTTTATGATAAAAAAAACCTCCAGAAAGTAGGCATAGAGGGAACTTACCTCAACATAATAAAGGCCATATATGACAAACCCACAGCCAACATCGTTCTCAATGGTGAAAAACTGAAACCATTTCCTCAAGATCAGAAACAAGACAAGGATGTCCACTCTCACCACTAGTATTCAACAGAGTTTGGAAGTTTTAGTCACAGCAATCAGAGAAGAAAAAGAAATAAAAGGAATCCAAATCGGAAAAGAAGTAAAACTGTCACTGTATGCAGATGACATGATACTATACACAGAGAATCCTAAAGATGCTACCAGAAAACTACTAGAGCTAATCAATGAATTTGGTAAAGTAGCAGGATACAAAATTAATGCACAGAAGTCTCTTGCATTCCTATACACTAATGATGAAAAATCTGAAAGACAAATTAAGGAAACACTACCATTTACCACTGCAACAAAAAGACTAAAATACCTAGGAAGAAACCTACCTAAGGAGACAAAAGACCTGTATGCAGAAAACTATAAGACTCTGATGAAAGAAATTAAAGATGATACCAACAGATGGAGAGATATACCATATTCTTGGATTGGAAGAATCAACATTGTGAAAATGACTTTACTACCCAAAGCAATCTACAGATTCAATGCAAACCCTATTAAACTACCAATGGCATTTTTCACAGAACTTGAACAAAAAATTTCACAATTTGTATGGAAACACAAAAGACCCCCAATAGCCAAAGCAATCTTGAGAAAGAAAAACGGAGCTGGAGGAATCAGGCTCCCTGACTTCAGACTATACTACAGAGCTACAGTAATCAAGTCAGTACGGTACTGGCACAAAAAGAGAAATATAGATCAATGGAACAGGATAGAAAGCCCAGAGACAAACCCACGCGCATATGGTCACCTTATCGTTGATAAAGGAGGCAAGAATATAAATAGAGAAAAGACAGCCTCTTCAACAATTGGTGCAGGGAAAACCGAACAGTTACATGTAAAAGAATGAAATTAGAACATTCCCTAACACCATACACAAAAATAAACTCAAAATGGATTAAAGACCTAAATGTAAGGTCAGACACTGTAAAACTCTTAGAGGAAAACATAGGCAGAACACTCTATGACATAAATCACAGCAAGATCCTTTTTGACCCACCTCCTAGAGAAAGGGAAATAAAAACAAAACTAAACAAATGGACCTAATGAAACTTAAAAGGTTTTGCACAGCAAAGGAAACCATAAAAAAGACGAAAAGACAACCCTCAGAATGGGAGAAAATATTTGCAAATGAAGCAAATGACAAAGGATTAATCTCCAAAATACACAAGCAGCTCATGCAGCTCAATATCAAAAAAAAAAAAACCCAATCCAAAAATGGGCAAAAGACCTAAATAGACATTTCTCCAAAGAAGATATACAGATTGCCAACAAACACATGAAAGGATGCTCAACATCACTAATCATTAGAGGAATGCAAATCAAAACTACAATGAGGTATCACCTCACACCAGTCAGAAAGGCCATCATCAAAAAATCTAGAAACAATAAATGCTGGAGAGGGTGTGGAGAAAAGGGAACTCTCTTGCACTGTTGGTGGGAATGTAAATTGATACAGCCACTATGGAGGTTCATTTAAAAACTAAAAATAGAACTACCATATGACCCAGCAATCCCACTACTGGGCATATACCCTGGGAAAACCACAATTCAAAAAGAGTCATGTACCACAATGTTCATTGCAGCTCTGTTTACAATAGCCAGGACATGGAAGCAACCTAAGTGTCCATCGACAGATGAATGGATAAAGAAGATGTGGCACATATATACAATGGAATATTACTCAGCCTTAAAAAGAAATGAAATTGAGTTATCTGTAGTGAGGTGGATGGACCTGGAGTCTGTCATACAGAGTGAAGTAAGTCAGAAAGAGAAAAACAAATACTGTATGCTAACACATATATATGGAATCTAAAGAAAAAAAAAGGAAAAAAAAAGGTTCTGGGGCTTCCCTGGTGGCGCAGGGGTTGAGAATCTGCCTGCCAATGCAGGGGACACGGGTTCGAGTCCTGGTCTGGGAAGATCCCACATGCCACGGAGCAACTGGGCCCGTGAGCCACAATTACTGAGCCTGCGCGTCTGGAGCCTGTGCTCCGCAACGAGAGAGGCCGCGATGGTGAGAGGCCCGCGCACCGTGATGAGGAGTGGTCCCCACTTGCCACAGCTAGAGAAAGCCCTCGCACAGAACCGAAGACCCAACACAGTCATAAATAAATAAATAAATAAAATAAAAGAACGTGAATTTCTTTAAAAAAAAAAAAAAGGTTCTGATGAACCTAGGGGCAGGACAGGAATAAAGACGCAGACGTAGAGAATGGACTTGAGGACACGGGGAGGGGGAAGGGTAAGCTGCGACAAAATGAGAGAGTAGCATTGACATATATATACTACCAAATATAAAATAGATAGATAACAAATAGATAGATAGTGGGAAGCAGCTGCATCTCACAGGGAGATTAGCTCAGTGCTTTGTGACCACCTAGAGGTGTGGGATAGGGAGGGTGGGAGGGTGACGCAAGAGGGTGGGGATTTGGGGATATATGTATACGTATAGCTGATTCACTTTGTTATACAGCAGAAACTAATATAACATTGTAAAGCAGTTATACTACAATAAAGATGTTAAAAAAAAAAAAAGGAAAATCCACACATAGATACATCATAATAAACCTGTTGAAAACCAAAGACAAAAACAAATAAAATCAGATGACCTTCAATGGAGTCCCTACTGGACTTAAAGCTGACTTCTAAAGAAAAATAATGGGAGTCAAAAGACACTGGAATGATATCTCCAGAGGGCTGAAAAATACAATGGTAACCTAGAATTTTATACCCACGGAAAACATTCTTCAGAAATTGTGACATAAAGTTCAGACAAAGAATAAATGAGGTAAGTTTTTCTCCAACTACTTTGCACTAAAAGAAATATTAAAAAGGCTCTTTCAGGTAGAAGGAAAATGATCCCAGACGGGAGTCTGGAGATGCGAAAAGAAACAAAGAAAAATGAAAATGGAAAATATGTGAATAAATCCAAGTGACGTTCAACTGCATATAATAATAATGACGTATTGTGTGTTTACAAGATAAAATATTAAAATACAAACAATAGCAGAGAGTTAAAGTATTAAATAAAACCACTGGAGCGTCCAGAAAGCAACAAAAACACCAATTAAAACTGGATTTTGATAATGCACGCTGTAATCTCTAGACTAAGTATTAAAAGAATGACTACAAATCATATAAAACTTTCAAGTTTATGGAGGGGTAAATGCCATATAGAAATAATTAGTCAAAAGGAGGTCAAGAATGGGAAGAAATAATATAGAATAGGCAAGGAAAATAGAACACACTGAGTAAGATGGTAGATTTAATTGAAAATGTATCAGTTTTTACATTAAGTGAATTGGTCTAGGCAGTAAAAAGTCTGCCTCCGTTTGGGGATGTTTGCTGACAGTTCTTCAGTCTCTGCCTTCCCTCTTCCCTTCTGTTCTACATCTGGTAAGAAAAATATGGGTACTTCCTCCTAAGGCACCAGTGGGAGATTCAAGCCACACAAGACCTTTTGTTTGAAGGCATCCCAATCCCAACCCAGTCTCCTAACTACAGTCTCCTTTCCTTGCTCTCAAGCCATTTCAGGCCTGCTTGAGAGGTCTCACCTGTTCTCCCAGACAGCCTCAGTTACGAAGTAATAAATCTTTTCATACCCTCTTGGTGTGTATGCATGTTGTCATTGTCTCAACATCCAAACCAAAATTTGGGTAGGGGTCTATCTTGCTTCTTCAGGGTGGTTAAAACAGTTTTACATGTCCTAATTAAAAGACCAAGATTACAAGACAATTAAAACTACAAACCCAAATAGATGCCATTTACAGGAGCTATATCTAAAACAGACGGATACAGAAAGATTGAAAGGATTGAAAAAGATAATATGGAAGTCACTAGATTTGGTTTTGCTATATTAATATCTAAAGATAAAGTAGACTGCAAAATAGAATGCATTACCAGACGTAAAGAGAAACACTTTTAAAAATAGTTTAATTCAGAGAACAATATAAGTATTCTAAAACTGTAGGCCTCTAATAAAATAGCCTCAAAATATTAGCACACAAATCAAGCTTCAAACACTAAGAGAAACAGAAGTGCAATCGTAGTAGAAATTATTGCACACCAATTTCAGTAACTGAAAGAAGCAGCAGACAAAAAGCCGGTAGAAATACGGGAAAGGTAAACAACGTGATCAGCAAACTGACACAGTGGACACATTTTCTACACTTCAAACTGCAAGATACATTTTTTTCCTCAAGTGGTATTATATAGAGCTTTCTTTATTGATAAATCATTGAGCTGTATTGAAAATTTTATTCACATTACTCCTTTTTACTACTTTCCACAATAATCTGGAGGTTCTCCACCTAAGATTAAGACCCTGCATGGTGTCAGAAACCCAGCCTTGTTCTACCTTGTTGTTCCACTATATATATTTTCCATTTTGAAGCTGCCTCAGTCCAAAATGGCTGCTGAAACTCCAGCTATTAGGATCACATTCCAAATGCAGGAAGGAGAAGAAGAGGGATTTCATAACGTCCTTGTAAAAACACTTTCTAGAATTTGCAAGTACTATTTCTGCTTATATCTCATTGGCCAGAACTTAGTTACTTTCACATCTAGTTCCACAGAAGGCTGGGAATAGAGTCTTTATTTTGGTTGGCCAAGTACCCAGCAAAAAAAAAAATTGAGGGTTTCATTGTTACACAGGGAAAACTATAATGATATCCAGATGCTGAAATAAAGAGAGGAAAGAAAAGATTCACATTTTACCTTATTTAATGGACATTTTCTCCAGCCCCAGCCCCAGCCTATCACCACCAACAAAAAAGACAAACTTGGCTCCCTAGGATCCCCTCTGTCTGTACTCCTTTGTCGTGGCATGAAGGGGGACTGGATGGGGCAGGGAGGAACAGGCAAGCAAGCAATTACTAAGTCAAGCGAGCTTTGCATCCATACCCTAACATAGTAGGTTTAACGAATAGGCTGTGGAGGTCTTGCTTTGCGAGTTAAAGTGAGTGATTGCACGGAAACTGAAGTCATTAATAAATACAGCCTCTATTTCATGTAGGATGTCCAAGTCTAAATCAAATGCAACTGTTGAAAGGCCAGATGTTATTCCCATTGCTACACTGCAGTGTTTTCCTGGAAGTGATCTCACCGTGTTGGTAATGCTGTTGTCCAACTGTTCGTACTATTTATATCTAGAACCCCAGTTTTCAGGTTTAAAATGCATCAAGCTGCAAACAGCTATTGCTTTGAATGCTGAGCCAGACACGGGGAAATCAAGCAGAATCCTCGAGCTGTGAGGTGTTAACTTTGATGGCTGTCAACAAGGCAAAGCCTTACGTAACTTGTAAACATGTGGGTCTATCATTATGCATGGTTCTGGGCAACACTGCCACATTAACCAATATGGGGGATCCAAGTCTTCGCTGTCCTATTCTATGAAGAAAAAATTTAACTGTGATTATCTCCTACAGATTGAAAAGTACATAATCCCAAAGCTAAAAGGGATATTTGGTCAGAGCCAACAACAGAGTGCCAATCCTTAGAAGAAAAAACAAAAGCAACTATCAGAAAGAAGTGTGATGATGCCCTTTACCTGGAATATTTTCTTCTTTTTGTTTTTCTCTTTTAGAATTTGAGGGTAAAGAAAGGCATTGTGAGAAAATAAGCTGTTTTTGAAGAATAGATTTTTTTAAGGATAATTATATCATTTTGGTTTTATGTATTCATCTCACAAAAACATTATTGGTACGATGAAGTGAAAACAATACAGTTATTAACACATTGGTAGCTATACACACTCAATAGTTCATTCACATTATAAATGAGAAATAGAACATTTAGATGGTTGTTATGTTGAATGTCAATATGAACACAACTAATGCCTAAGACTGATAAAAACGATAGCTCCCATTTCTGGGGGTACTTCCTATGGGCTAGGTCCTGTGCTAAGCGGCTTGTTTGCATTATCTCACCAAACAGAAAGAGGTTCTATAATTATCCCCCAAGTTCAGCAGAGGAAAGTGAGGTGCAAGCAGGGTATATCACTTGTCCCAACCCACATGGCCCTCGAGAAGTGCAGCTGCGACTTGAGCCCAGGTTGCTTGCTCCAGAGCCCGTCCTTATAAGCCTGAGATTAAATGAGACATACTGCATTTTGGGAGTTTAGCCCAGTGCCTGGCACATAATGAGCTGCCAATAAAGGTAAAATGAAGGATATTTACACAAAAACAGACTAAAGCAAGCTGCAAATCACATACCTTCCACATCACTGAAGGCGCCTGAGAGGACAGTTAATGAAAGATAAGGGGAACCACCTGGTTGAGGGTCCCTTTTTGGTTCTACTTCTGCTTCACAATTATACCTGGGCTCCAGCCCTGAATCACTCCCTGAGAGGCTGTGTGGCTTTGGACTAATCACTTCTCCTCTCTGGACCAGACATTCTTCTGTAAAACAAGAGCATCTGGCTGGAATGATTCCTAAGGTTTCCCTCTGCTCTGAACTTCTACAATTTAAGTCACTTCTAAGATTTTGCCTGTGAAGATCAATCCAGGAGCCCAGGGAGGCTGAAACCTAGCTTTACTATGTAGAAAAAGATTAACTGCCCTATGAAGAAAGAGAGCAAGGCATTAGAAGGATCAGCATTTTCCACAAAGGATAAACTCTGTTTCAATGGCAACAGGCTGTGGTGGCAAAACTGCAAAGCTTCCAGAGTGGGCATGACTCAAAACCAGAGGGCCAAGGAAGACCTTTAGAAGAGCTGATGGAATCGAATTATACCAATGACTTTCATAATCCTGCTCCATTTCAGACCCAAATGCGTCAGTCCAGATGGGAAAGTCATGCAGGCTGCTCCCGGGGGCAGAGGCAGAGGCTCTGAAGTCTGCTCCATGGCGTCCACTAGTGGAAGACCACATTGTGGCGATGCAGACCTGCTGATTGCAGCGGTTCCAACAGCTCTACACTGTTTAAGCTCAAAGTCCACCCATGCAACTCCTGAATAGGGAAACAGGAGAAAGAGCAAGTGTCTTGTCCAAGCCCATCAGCTAGCTAGAGACAGAGCTGACCTTTCGGTCCACACAGAGAAGTTGTCTTCTGTACAACACACCAACGGTTCTCTATCATAACCTATCATTTAATATTCATTTGTTGCAAGATCCTGGTCACTATATTAAAGAGCAAACTTGCTCTATCTTTCATCCAAGGAAATATAAAATGTCTAGACAAAGTCAGGTCTTCTGATTTTGTCATAATTTAATAGCTGTGCAAATATTCTTGGGATCCCCTCTCCCATGAATATTTTATTGGAATCAAAATGGTTCAGAGAGATAAATTATATTGGAAGTAAGAATTATTTGACAGATATTTTGAACTTCTCATGAGTGACCAGGACAGCAAACTGCAAACTCTCCAGTATAAAAAATCTGACAAAATCCACCAAGTAGTCTCCAGTATATGGTAGTAATGCCATTTATTTACTGGAAATCCACCTATACTTGAAACATTAAGCATATTTGGGTTCAAACAGTGTTTAACGTTAGGAAAATAAAAGCAGCGTGTGATAGTTCTTATCCCGAGAGGCCGCACATCTTCTTCACAAGGAAGTAAGATGTACACGATGGATACAATATATGACTATAATTCTGAAAGAACTTAAATGCCCCAGAAAAAAAGTTGGGAGGGAGTCTCAAGAAGGGGCACTGACAAACCTAGAAAGAGCTAGGAGAACTTCATGGAGCAGACAGGACTTGAACTGAACCTTAAAGAATGGGAAGGGCACTGAAGTAGAAAGAAAGGCAAGTGATCAGAAAAGGCAGACGCACAAGGATGCAGGGTGGTGGCTGAGGCAGGAAGGCGTTCCATGGACGTGTCCTGTCATGGCTCATCTCATCACGACTTCAGTTTCTCAAACCTCTCCCAGTTCCCAGCTGGCTTCTTTCTTGCCTCTCTGTCCAGCCTAGATGTCATGGTCAGCCCTTCCGATCAAGCTTGTCGACTCTATGCTTTAGCTACCTTGGGGCCTCCCTCTGCTTATCGCGTCCTCTTCTCCCACTCCTGCGCAGCTGGACACTCCTGGAGCATCACAGAGACTGGCCTCCTGAGTCCCAGCTGCTTGGCAATCCTTTCCTTCATTTCCCATTTATCAGCTCCCATGGCCAGTACAAACCATGCTTAATCTCAAGCTCGAGGTCATTTCCTTGCCACTCTCACATTTTCTACGCATCTCATCTCAGAAGATTGAGGCTCTTCTACATGGGCTCCAACATACCTTGTCCCCACTTGAAAATGTTTCTTTATTGCCACTTATTCTCCTTCCATGTTCCAGACCACCCCCTCACCTTCACACATCACATCCTCAGGTAAGACTATAATTAGGTCCCCCAACTCCCCATATTTTCTGTCTCTTGCAGAAGAAAGCACTATCTCTGCTTTTGGGCATTGCATGAATTAGGTGAATGTGAGACTCACCAGGGAAAACATTTACCCTACATATTCAGTCCTGGAGCTCCTGTGATTCCAAGAGACCCGGATTAGTAATTGCCCAGGGAGACCGTCCTTGGAGACAGGAGAATGGATGCAGGACAGCTTCTCAGGAGTCAGACAGGCATCGCTTCACGTGTCTGAGCTTCAGTTTTGGCACAAACAAGGAGCAGGGACAAATGAGGCAGTAAACTTGAAAACAAAAAGGTGCTTTGTTTTCTTTAAAAGAAACACACCAAGGAATGAAGTCCCCTCAATCATGACACGAAGATCGATGTGTAAGCCTTCTAATTTTGGCACAGTAACATTTTCTTTTCTTTTCTTTCTTTTTTTACAACAAGGTTTTGGGAAGAAAGGAACAAACTAATAAAAAGATGTTTCAGAATATTTGATAATGATCAACAAAAACACAAAGTCATTTAGCACGTGATTTGTTTTTCATTTAGCAGGTTTTTGTTTCAAAAAATACGGGCCAGAAATTCTTCTAACTAACATTGCTCTTAAATGATAAATTGGAACAGCTTATCATTTGCTATTTGCTATTGAAAACGTGGGGGGCTGCAGGCTAACCTCAATGCACATTCCCCTGTGGGATTCTCCATTTGCTCTCTACAGCACCCACTCTTTGCTCTTGTCTCACAGCCCTTCTGTTTCTGTACGGTTTGGCACTGGTAAAACACAAAGAGACGTGCAGAGTGCTCACAAAATGAAAACCATGCTAATGAAATGTGGGAATTAGGGATTTTCTTCCCTGGCTCCATCATTTTCATTATGTCTTATTTCTCCTCTAACTCCTCATCAAAGGTTTTAAATTCAACAGACCATAAGGAAAGTTTTCAATGAGATTGTACTTGGGTATATAAAGCGTCCATAAATTAAACCAACAAAATGAAATTTCCTGAAGTCCCATGAAAGCCCCCATGGCATCCCAAGCTTTGCTTCTGTTCTGGTTCAACTCTTGAAGTCAAAGCATGGGGTTAAATTTTTATTCCTGAAGCAAAGGTGCTACAATGTTGCAATACCTAATTTTATATATCAACTTGCATAGGCCATGGCACCCAGGTATTTGGTCAGAGACCATATAAATGTCTCTGTGAAGGTACATTTTAGATTAACGCTTAAATCAGTAGACTTTGAGTAAAGCAAATTACTCTCTATAACGTAGGAAAGCCTTAGTCAATCAGTTGAAGGTCTTGAGAGAAAAAAGAGGGAGGTCCCCCAAGGAAGAGGGAATTCTGCCCCCTGACTGCCTTTGGACTCCAAGCTGTAACATCAACTCTTCCCTAGGTCTCCATCCTGCCCACCTGCCCTGCAGATTTTGGAGTTGCCAGCCTCCACAACTGCATAAGCCAATTCCTTAAAATAACACATACTCTCTCTCTTTAGAATGCAGTATACAGAGGATTATTTTGTGTATATATATATTCTATATATAGAAAAAATATATTCTGTTATTTTGTGTATACACACACACACACACACAAACACACACACACCCTACCAGTGCTGTTTCTCTGGAGAACCCTAATACAAATGGATACCCTTTTGTTAATTGCAGAGAGAAAACAACATCTCCAGCAGAAACAAATTTTCTGAATTCATAATTACAAAAGATACTTCTAGGCTAGCACTGTTACATTTTCCCTGAAAAGTTCTGTTTACCCTGTTGTCTGGCAAAGGTTTCCTTAGAGTCATCTACTCTGAAGGTCATGCTCTCTGTCTTTCATGTCCATCAGGTCCAACCAAGTTCCTTTCCTTGATAGTTCCTATTTAGCAATAACAGAAAAAAAAAGTTTTATATCTCCGATATACCTTCTGATGAAACAATTTAAAAGTAAACTTTGAAAACAGATAAAAACACAAGTATATCTAGTCTTTGCACAAATATCTAAACATCCAACAATGACTTCCCTATCCTCTCTCACAGCATCCAACATGAGTGTTCCTGGAGCAGTTCCAGATCTCCCTAGGGTCAAATGAAATTTTAAAATTTCATCTTTATTGTTAGAAACAAGCAACACAGTGGGAAATCAACACACACAGTCTTGATTTCCAAGGCCCTCTGAAATGCTTCATGGGCTTGGCCAACTTCAAGACCATCAACACTCCCCACACCTGTTTCACTCCTCCTGGGCTTGCACTCACCCTCATTCTCACATCCAGGGTTGACCCCTGCCATGTTCTCAGTCTTTCCTGGCTTGCTTGCCTCCCTACTCATCTTAACATTCTCACAGAGCTTAGTTGAGTGCCTTGCACAAACTACTCACTGAACATGAACTTGAGTCATTGAATAGTGAAGCAATACTGTAACTCTGACAGTCACTCATGTAGACAGTTCCTTTTTTAGGAGGTATCAGTAGCTAGACAGACAATTTAGTCCCAGAACAGGAGAGCATCATTTCTTCCATTATCATAATCCATTTATTACTCAGTTTAAGATGTTCAGCTGGTCTGAGTCAATCCGAACAATGGCGCCAAGAATGTGTGTGTTATAACCTCTGGCAATGCTCTGACCATGTCTGTGTGTGGTGCAATTTCAGGGTTCAAAGCTCAGTGGGCCAATCACGTCTGTTTACCATGGCTTGGGGTAATCCAAGTCTTTGTTTCCCTAGGTGGCCCTGGGATGTTTGCTTTCTGCTGGTCAAAGTACTAGCAGATGGTGAAACTGGGTGAGGAAATATGCCCACTGTGGGTCTCTAAGTATTTGATAGAGTGAGGACTGTCTATTGACTGGGCTTAGTACATTCTGGAACCTTAAAATCAAATGGTCAGTTCTGACACAAAATTCTCTGGCAGGATTTTAAAACCAAGAGACTCTCATTTGAAAAGAATGGATTTAAATAAAGAACAGGTCTTCCTTGATTGCATATTTGTACCCAGTGAGATAAAGAACAGTTTTTTCAGTAAAAGTTCAAGTCCAATTTAAATCTCACAGGCTAGAATGATCTTATTTTATTTTGTATAGATGACTACCACTCTCTTTTAGCTACAAAGGTATGCAAGAGATAGAGAATCAATTGGTTCACAAGTGTTCTTGAGAGCAACCTCAGGTAAATATTAGTGGTTGTAAGCAGAGAAGGCAGACACTGTAATTTAATGAGTTTTGAGGAGTAGCCCCCTCATCTTTGATCCTCTGCCCTTAGCACACAATAGATAGAAAGAGGGAGGATGTTTACATCCTACATGGGTACAAGCATTTCCCCTGGGGTCATGGTTCTGATGGCCAGATACAGGCACACGATTTCATGTAGGGACTACACACAGAGAACAGCCAGTACATACAGTCCCTTAGGAAAACCAGACATTGCACATACTAGACAAAGACTATAAATCAGCTACTTTAAACATTCAGAGAACTAAGGGAAATCATGTATAAAA
Source organism: Balaenoptera physalus (assembly GCF_965194825.1). Lineage (NCBI taxonomy): Eukaryota > Metazoa > Chordata > Mammalia > Artiodactyla > Balaenopteridae > Balaenoptera > Balaenoptera physalus. The sequence goes on from NC_138890.1 coordinate 64,194,422, forward strand.
AAGTAAAGTATGAGAACAAGGTTTCACCAAATAGAGAATTTCAATAAAGAACAGAAGTTATATGTAAAAGAACCAAATAAGAATTCTAGAGTTGGAAAACACAATTACTGAAATAAAACATTCTCTTCTGCTCAACAGAAGATTTGAGCAGGGAGAAGAAAGAATCAGGAAACTTGAAGATATGTCAATTGAGATGATCCAATCTAAGAAACAGAAAGAAAAAAGAATGAAGAAAAATGAACAGAGGCTTAGAGACCTGTGGGGAACCCCCAAGAATACCAATATATGCATAATGGAAGTCCCAGAAGGACAGGAGAGAGAGAGAAAGGGGCAGAAAGAATATTTAAAGAAATAATAACTGAGGGACTTCCCTGGTGGTGCAGTGGTTAAGAATCCACCTGCCGGGCTTCCCTGGTGGCGCAGTGGTTGAGAATCTGCCTGCTAATGCAGGGGACACGGGTTCGGGCCCTGGTCTGGGAAGATCCCATGTGCCGCGGAGCAACTAGGCCCGTGAGCCACAACTGCTGAGCCTGCGCGTCTGGAGCCTGTGCTCCACAACAAGAGAGGCCGCGACAGTGAGAGGCCCGTGCACCGTGATGGAGAGTGGCCCCCGCTTGCTGCAACTGGAGAAAGCCCTCGCACAGAAACGAAGGCCTAACACAGCCATAAATAAATAAATAAATAAATAAATAAATAAATAAATAAATAAAATTAAAAAAAAAAAAAAAAAAAAAGAATCCACCTGCCAATGCAGGAGACACGGGTTTGAGTCCTGGTCCAGGAAGATCCCACATGCTGAGGAGCAACTAAGCCAGTGCGTCACAACTACTGAGCCTGTGCTCTAGAGCCCATGAGCCACAACTACTGAGCCCTCATGCCAGAACTACTGAAGCCCATGTGCATAGAGCCCATGCTCTGCAACAAGAGAAGCCACCACAATGAAAAGCCTGTTCATCTCAACAAAGAGCAGCCCCCACTCACCGCAACTAGAGGAAGCCTGCACACAGCAACAAAGACCCAGCACAGCCAAAAAATAAAAAATAAAAATAAATTAATTAATTTTTAAAAAAAGAAATAATAACTGAAAACTTCTCAAATTTGATGAAAAACATTAATCTACACAATCAAGAAGCTCAACAAAATCCAGGTAAGATAAACTCAGAAACTCAAAGATTGGACACATCATAATCAAACTTTCAAAAGACAAAGCCAAAAATAGATTCTTGAAAGCAATAAGAAAGAAGGAATTCTTCACATACAAGGAATTCTCAAAGAGGTTAACAGCTGATTTTATCATCAGAAATCATGGCGGCCAGAGGTAATGGTATGACATATAAGAAAAATACTGCAAGTACGGAAAGACAAAAACTGCCAACCAAGAATTCTGTATCTGTACCTGGCAAAATTATCCTTCAAAAAATGAAGAAGTTAAGGCATTCCTAGGTAAACAAAAACTGAGAGAATTTGTTCCTAGCAGATCTGCTCTACAGGAAATGCAAAGGAACTCCTTCAGGCTGAAATCAAAGGACACCTGACGGTAACTTGACTCTCCATGAAAAAATAAAGAGTACTGGTAAAAGTAACTATCAATACATAGGTAAAGAAAGCAATAATTACAAATCTGTATGTTGATGAGCATACAATGTATAAAGGTATAATTTATATGACAAAGCACGAAGGAGGAGTGAGTGAAGCCATATAGGGACAAAGTTTCTGTATACTATTGCAGTTAATTTGGTATTAATCTGAACTAGATTGTTGTAAATTAATTTATAATCACCAGGGGAACCACTAAGGAAATAACTCAAAAATATATAGTAAAAGAAATGACAAGGAAATTATAAAGTACAATAGAAAATATTTACTGAACACAAAAGGCAGTAAATAGATGAATAAAAAGACTATATTCAGATTAAATGACCTTGTATATAGAAAATTCTAAGGACTTCATCAAAAAAAACCTACAAGAGCTAATAAACTTATTTGGCAAGATCACAGGATACAAGATATATATACAAAAAGCAGTTGTGTTTCTATACATTAGGAATGAACAATATGAAAATGAAATCGAGAAAGCAATTTCATTTATAATAGCATCAAAAAGAATAAAATACTTAGTGATACATTTAACAAACGAAGTGCAAGACATGTACCCTGAAACCATAAAACTTATTCAAAGAAATTAAAGAGGACCTAAATAAATGGAAAGACACCCCATGTTCAAGGACCGTAAGACTTTATAATGCTAAAACGGCAATAATCCCCAAACTGATCTACAGATTCAACTCAATCTCCCAAAATTTCAACTGCCTTTCAATTTTTTTCAGAAACTGACAAGATGATTCTAAAACTAATATGGAAATGCAAGGGATCCAGAGTAACCAAAACAATTTTGAAAAAGAATTAAAAGCTGGAAGACTCCTACTTCCAGATTTCAATATTTACTATAAAGCTACAAATCAAGTCTGTGTGATATTTCCATAGGATATACATATAGATCAACGAAATAGAATTGAGAGTCCAGAACGGCCAAATGAATTCTGACAAGGGTTCCAAGAAAATTAAATGGGGGAAATAATTGTCTTTTTAATAAATAATGCTGAGAGAACTATCTACATACAAAAGAAAAATGAATTTGGACCCTCTACTTCATACCATATTAAAAAATTAACTCGAAATAGATAAACCTAAATGCAAGAGATAAAATTATAACATTCATAGAATAAAACATAGGCATAAATCTTCATGACCTTGGATTAGATAATGGTTTCTTAGATATGATATCTAAAGCACAAGCAGCCAAAGGGGAAAAAAAAAGATACATTTAACTTCATTAAAACTAAAAACTTCTATGCTTCAAAGGACACTATCAAGAAAATGAAAAGACAACACACATGGGAAAATATATTTGCAAATCATCTATCTCACAAAGATCTTGTGTCCAGAATATATAAAGAACTCTTACAACTCAACAATAGAAAGATAAATAATCCAATTAAAAACTGGGATTTTAATAGGATTTAAATAGACATTTAACAGAGGAAGAAAACATACAAAAGGGTAATAAGCACATGAAAAGATGTCCAACTTCCTTGGTTATGAGAGAAATGCAAGTCAAAACCACTATTAGATACTACTTTACATCCACTAGAATAGCTATAATTAAAAAGACAAATAATAACAAGTGTTGGTGAGGATGTAGAGAAACTGGAACTTTTAAACATCGCTGGTGGGAATGTAAACTGATGTAGCCACTTCGGAAAACCATTTAACAGTTCCTCTAAAAGTTAAACACAGAGATACCATATGACCCAGCAATCTCACTCCTAGGTATATACCCAAGAGAACTGAAAATATATGTCCACACAAAAACTTGTACGTGAATGTTCAGAGCAGCATTATTCATAATAGCCCAAAGTGGAGACAATCCAATTGTCCATCAACTGATGAATGGATAAACAAAATGTAGTATATTCATTCAGTGAAATATCATCCAGTCATAAAAAGAAATATAGTACTCACATATGGTAAAACATGGATGAACCTTGAAAACATTATGCTAAGTGAAAGAAGCCAGACACGAAAGATCACATAGTCTATGATTTCATTTACACGAAATGTCCAAAACAGGCATGTCCATAGAGTGAAAAAGTAGACTAAGAGTTGCCAGGGGCTGGGGAAAGTACGGAATGAGGAGTGGCTGCTAATGTGTCAGGTTTTTCATTCTGGGGTGATGAAAATGTTCTAGAATTAGTGGTAATGAGTGTATGATTTTATGAATATACTAAAAACCACTGAATTATATATATATATATATATATATATATATATATTTAAATGTACTGTGTTCATCATTGCTATCTAGATGAATTGACAAATATGTACTTAATGATTTTTTTTAAATTTATTTATTTATGGCTGTGTTGGGTCTTCGTTTCTGTGCGAGGACTTTCTCTAGTTGTGGCAAGTGGGCGCCACTCTTCATCGCGGTGCGCGGGCCTCTATCGCGGCCTCTCTTGTTGCGGAGCACAGGCTCCAGACGCGCAGGCTCAGTAATTGTGGCTCACGGGCTTAACTGCTCCGCGGCATGTGGGATCTTCCCAGACCAGGGCTCGAACCCGTGTCCCCTGCATTGGCAGGCAGATTCTCAACCACTGCGCCACCAGGGAAGCCCTGAATTATATATTTTAAAAGGGTAAATTTTAAGATATGTAAATGAAATCTATCTCAAAAGAGATCAAGTATGTTAGCAGATATAAAAACACACATTATATTTATATGTATATAAATATATACAAAAGTATACTGTTGTTATGCCTCTTCCTTTTGCCCCATTTCCAAATCCTAAAGAAATATTGACAACCTGTGTCACCATGTTTATCCTGTGGCTTTTTGTGTTACCTGGCCCACCTCCAGATACTCCTGGTTGAAAAACACGGGCTGAGGGAGCCAGAAAGGGAATCAAGGAGCAAGGTGTTTATGGGCCCATTTGGTGTCACTGAAGACAGAAACATTTTCTAGTCCATTTTATCACAGAAAAGGAAAGGGACTTCAGACGGACCACACAGTTGGTTGGAAAAGCCCTTAAAATTCTTTACCTCTTTTTGCTCTCATTCCACATTCATCAAACCACTTTCCCAAGGGTTTTAACACCAAGAAGGGAGCATATCCTCCCATGAGACAGGATCACCTCCATTGAAAGTCATCTATTTGTCTGTCTGTCTGTCTGTCTGTCTGTCTATCTATCTATCTATCTATCTATCTATCTATCTACCTACCTACCTACCTATCTATCTATCTCTGTGTGCATTTGGCTTCCTGTAACTTGATGAACTTGAATCACTCTCCCTGAGTCTAAGTCTTAGACAATGAAAAAACTAAGGGCCAGACTCTGGATTAAGATAAATTCACCTCAATCAAGGATGATAAATAGATTTTAATCTATATGCTAACTGACCAGGCTGGCACCATGATCTTGGACTTCAGACTCTAGAACTGTAAGAGAGAAATTTCTGCTCTTTATGAGCAACCCCGTCTATGGTGATCTGTACAGCAGCCTGAACAGACCAAGACGAACACAAAATATTAACATATCAGAATCAATTTGTTCATAAACTCCTGCAATTTGGCCAGTATTATCACTTTGATATTTCAGCACAAGTTCACTACCTACCTCGTCGGAAGCAGAAGACAGAGTTACGGAGAAGCAGAGACAAGACAGGAGGAAACAACTGAGCCTTGCAACTGGGTGAGCTCTTACATTCCTTTATCTCAAGCTTTTCTAACAAGAGATGAGAATGATGTGCTGAAAGTAACTTTTAGTAAATCTCAATATAGTAAAATATAGGAAAAATAGTTTTATTACCACTGCCTTCAAATTTGAATTACAGCCAGTTTTGAATTTCTCCTCATCCTGAGCCTCCCTTCCTTTGGTGAAAGTACTACGAAAAGTAAAATGGTCAAGGCATGAGGCCTGGGATGGGGCAGTGGAGGTGGCAGGAGGTGGGGGTGGGTAGGAGAGAAATGTGAGATCAACTTACAATGCTGAGAGCTGACTACTTCTGGCAAGAGTTAAATGCCCGTCAGTAATTGTAGCCCAGTAAGAATTTGTACTTCCACATGTACATCTTTATGAAGTATAGCTCAAAGAAGATACAGGTCTCCTTCAAAGCTGTCTACTGGGCTTCCCTGGTGGCTCAGTGGTTAAGAATCCGCCTGCCAATGCAGGGGACACAGGTTCAAGCCCTGGTCCGGGAAGAGCCCACATGCCGCGGAGCAACTAAGCCCGTGAGCCACAACTACTGAGCCCGTGCTCCGCAACGAGAAGCCACCGCAACGAGAAGCCCGCGCACCGCAACAAAGAGTAGCCCCCGCCCGCCACAACTAGAGAAAGCCTAGGCGCAGCAACGAAGACCCAACGCAGCCAAAAATAAATTAATTAATTAATTTAAAAAGCTGTCTATTAACAGATAAGTGTTTCTAGTCAAAAGATCTCTAATATGTAGCAACCATCTGATCATTCCTCATAATCACTGATTATACACAAAGACCAATGGCAGTGCCTTCTGGCCCTGGGATCCTACTCCAAAATGGACATTTGCCAGCCTTGCTCAGAACAAATGTTCAGTTAGCTAGCTTATATCTGCTTTAATTCCCTTATTATTTCCCTAGACACAATGGAGTTTAATTATTGTGTTCAAAAATACTGAGAGCTGGGGCTTCCCTGGTGGCGCAGTGGTTGAGAATCTGCCTGCCAATGCAGGGGACACGGGTTCGAGCCCTGGTCTGGGAAGATCCCACATGCCACGGAGCAACTGGGCCCGTGAGCCACAATTACTGAGCCTGCGCGTCTGGAGCCTGTGCTCCGCAACAAGAGAGGCCGCGATGGTGAGAGGCCTGCGCACCGCGATGAAGAGTGGTCCCCACTTGCCGCAACTAGAGAAAGCCCTCGCATAGAAACGAAGACTCAACACAGTCATAAATAAATAAATAAATAAATAAAAGACCGTGAATTTCTTTAAAAAAAAAAAAAAATACTGAGAGCTGGTGATTTTCTGACGTAAATTAAGGAATATAGTCCAGGTTTAATATGCTAATGCCCATCGTGATGTTTTTAAACAGGTCAGTAATCACCTAGACAAATTTAATTCAACATGTTCTTAATTCTAGTTACAAACAAAATATTGGGTATACCTCAGATCACAGTTTTGCAACCTTGGCACAATAGACATTTGGGGCCAGAGAATTCTTTGTCGTGGGGTCTGTTTCTGTGCCTGGTAGGATGTTTAGCAGCACCCCTGGCCTCTATCCACTATGTTCCGACAACACCCCTGTAGCTGTGACAACCAAACATATCTCTAGACATTGCCAAATTCCCTAAGGGACAAAACCATCCCGGGTGAGAACCAATGCTCTGGATAAATGACAGATGCCTAAGAGAGAATGTCTTTAGATGATTCTAACACAGCAAAACTTACCCACTTCCCCATAGGTTTGAATCCCAGATCTGCTACTTCCTCCCTGTATGATCTTGAGTGAATTTACCTACTCAAGCTGTGCCTTTGTTTTCTCCTCTGGAAAATGGGAATTACAATAGTACCCACAACTCAAGAGGTGTAAATAAAATGATCCACTTAGCAAATAGCAAGCACTCAGTAACTGCGGGCTGCCGTTATAGCTATTGTTAATATTTTCATCCCAATTTCAGCTTTTCGAGGTCCTCACTCTGCAATCAGTGAGCTAGGGCTCTTAGGATATTCAGCTGGAGATTAAGATTCTGACTGAGGGACAGTTGGTCTTTTGAACAAGCAATATGATGCAGGTGGTAAAATATGGATTTTGGAGAAAACTGGGATCTAATTCTCATTTCCTTGGGATTTTCAAATCTCACACTTCCCACCTTCACGAACATTATCCTCAAAATAGGTCTGGTAGTAACATCATCAACATCGTGTGTGAAAATTAATGACGAAACCTATATTTTTAAAACTGCTCTGAAAATTACTGCAACGTGGAGCTGGTAGCCGTGAAAATGCTGCTCCCAGGGCCTCCCCTAGGGAGCGTAATTGACCAAGGTCCCCAGCTTCTGTGCTTTGAAATCCACCACCTCACTTGCACCAAAGACCATGCCTCCATCTGGCTGCTCCCCACCAATGACTGCATTGGAGGGAGGATACTAAGGTAGGTCCGTTCCTGGGAGACCCAGCCCTCCTCTGTCCCTGGCTCTAGTGAGAATGAAATAAGATAAGCAGTGAGCAGAGTGTCTGACACATGCGCTGCACTACACAGTGCGTGGCACTATAGTTAAAAACACCAGCCCAATTCCATATGTTAATTCCTCACTTTTGTTCTTAGAGATCCCAAGAAAGAAAAAGCATATTTGGATTTAACAGTTATCACCTTATGGTTTGTGATACTGTTGCCAGACACAGTCCCACAAATCTAAGCATTTATACATTTTATGTGAACATGTGTTTGATTTTACGTTTTGATGGATTAAAATGCATACATGTTTAAACCAAACAGAACGCAACCCAAAGGAAAAAAAGCAATTTGGATTTGCTGGCACTGTTTTTCCTCTAGTACAGAGACTCAAGCTCTTTGATATAGTAAATGAATAGGCAGTCTGCACTTTATACACGAGATGCCTCCTTGAGAGACTGTGTGTGAAGTAAAAAGTGGTATATACTCTAACTGGTATTGTTTAGTTACTGCTCCTTAACCTACCATCCCAGAACTCACCGGCTTCAAATGACAACCAGTTATTCTTGCTCACACATTTGTGGGGCATGCTAGGCTGGCTTCAGGGGGCTGACTTGGCTAGGGTGACTGCTCCACGTGACCTGCATTCTCTTCCTGAGGCCAGCAGGTGAGTCTGGGAACCCTCTCCTCACAGCGATGGCAGAACACAAGAAGGCAAATGGAAAGACACAGACCCTGTAGGACTCAGGCTCTACGGGACACACTGCCACTTCTGCTTCGTTTTATTGGTCAAAGCAAGTCATATCACTGAACTACAAATCAAAGGTTGGGAAAGCTCCTCTGCCCCCAGTGAGACACAGCAAGGGCGCTGATGCAGGGAGGGGTAAAGAACCAGGGCCACAATCTCAGTCTCCTGCAGACCCTGACAAATTACTTAAATAGGGATGCTTCCATAGAAAATTCCAGGGCCTCAATTAATATTAAGCATAAAAAGGCAGAGGTGCTAATACATGTTTGGAATATACAGAAAAGTAAAGAGAATAATATAACAAATACCCATGTACTGACCTTCAATAATTAATAAATTAACGTTTTAACATATTTGCTTCTGATCTTTTTCTTTTTTATAAAGTATTTTAGAGTTTAAGCACTTTGCATATCCTTTCACAATTCTATTTCTCTCCCTCCTCAGAGGTAGCTATTATCCTAGAGTTAGTCTGTGCACAGTTTTGTATTTTTACTATACATGCAGCTATTCACAAAGATAACACATTTGTTTTCAAAATTTAATTAAGTGGTTAAATTTAATCCTGTGTATAACATTTTAAAAGTAGCTTTTTTATTCAAAAGTGTTCAACAGTAGATCTAGCTGTTTTAAAACAGACTGCCTTCATTTGAACTGTTAAATTATATTCCAAATGTTATTATTATACTCCATTGTATGACTCTATCCTAAGTCATCTTTTCCTCTACTTATGGATACTTTGGACGTTGTTAATTTTACATTGTTACAAACAAGCAAACATTTAAAATCCTATATTTAAAGGAAAGAAATATAATTTTATCAAAATAGTAAAATTATTTGCAAACATTACACAGATGAAACATAACTGAACTGATGATCAAAAAAACCCAAGGGATATATACTAAAGAATATGTTATAGAGGGTCATACATTATTAATGGTCTTTTCTGAAATATGTCCTACCCAGGAAATGAAAGGTAGATCTTCTAGAAGATGGTACTAAGCATTCAATTTTTCACGGGATATTCTCCCACCAGTCACAGCCCAGGAGGAGTCACTCTTCACCCAGCCTTATCACTTTCTGTTAATATTTAGTCAGCATTTCCAATAAAGTTAGCTTCATCAGAACAAAAGCTTTTATATAGGTCCTACATGTGAGCCAAACAGCTATCCATGGAATATTAGAATCTGACTCCCCCCGTTCTCATATTTGTTTTGTGTGTCTCATACCAAATTAAAGATATGAGAGATGCAGCATTCTAAGGCTAAATAGCTAGAAAATACTAATTCAAACTAGAGTATTCTTCAAAGAGAGCGTAGGGGCAATCCTAAGTATCAGAGGAAGAAGCATCCTAAGGGAGACCAAAGCCAAATGTTTTCCACAGGAATCCTCCTTCTGGCTGTTTTGATTTCACCTGGTAAGTCAAAATTACAATTTTAGAATCTTGGCTGACTTTTGAAAACTGATTTCAAGGATAGATTTAAAAGTCATTAACATCACAATCACAACAGAAACTTGTCTATTTGGTTATTAAAAATGGAACAGGAAGGATACACAGGGGAGAGGGGTGGTCCTCAATGATTTCCACCTGAATGTTCTGTTTCTTTCATGAGAGAAATAGAAAAGTCTTTCCGTCTTAGTCTAGGACTTAATCGGAACAAAATTAGAAAATAAAAAGTTTGCATAAGAATCTGATTTATAAAACTCCTGATACAGAGACTAGTATGGATTAGGACAAGGGGAACTGCCAGAGCAGAAGAGAAAATGAATAAATTAATAAACTGTCTAATATATGTCTCAATTCTGAAGGATAGATATTAGTTGCCAAAGAGATTTGAAGCCTGGCTCCAAGGTATAAGACTTATGAAACCCACCTTTTAGAGGTATATTCAAGAATATGCTTAATGGCCATATTCTGTAGCTTCTCTTCATAACACATATATTAATGAATAGCAAAATATCTTTAAATAAAATCAACAACCAAATTAGCAGATTCTTGCTTTTGCTTCTGTTTTTGTTAGTCTGTCCTGACGTAAAAGGACGAGTTTCTTAACGCATCTCTCTGTGAACGTTAACAATTGGAAATCCAGGAAATCTAATTCAAATGAACATTTATCAAGTGCCTACTCTATTAAAGAGAAGTTACACTAAAAACAAAGTTTGCACAAAATACACAAAGAGAGCCAGCACCCTCCTCTATGTTTTACTGCTTCATAATTTTTCAAATAATTGTTTTACTCCCTTCTCCACTTTCTCTTCTCACTCCACTCCAGGCTAAATTAGTTTGACATGTTCTTATTTCTAAGAATCTCCTCTTCTATGTTTGCAAATATGAAAGAGATTTCGTGTTAAATAAACTTTGCTAGTGCAGAGTTTGCTGCTGCTTTAATTCAAACATTTTCTTGGATTTGATTATCATGACTAGCAATAAAGAACATTTCAAAGTTACTTTAGAATTTCTAGAATTATTTCTTTGAGCCATGCTGTTTATTTTGTTTAACCTGAACATAGTGGTCCCCATGCCAAGTCATGAGCAAAAAAAAATTGAAAAGCGCAATGTATACCATTGTTTAATGAATAATCTGAAACAAACTATAACGATAAAGGTAAATGCTTATAAAGAAACACACAAATACTCTACATGTCATAAAACAGACTTCTGTGACCAGGGGAAAAGCCCCTTTTATAGCTGAATCAGGAGTTAAAGGAAGACCACCCCTTAAACTACAGAAAAATTAGAGAGAAAGTATAGTGAAAACAGAATTTTTCAATCTACTGGGAGACACAAGGATAGTAGAGATTGGGAATATGTGGTCAGGAAATGTGCTTCTCCTGTTTCTCCTTTTTAGCACTGGCTGGGCCATGGGCTACTATATGTGCTGGCAAGTCTTCCAATGAGATCAGGACATGTGACAGCCACGGCTGTGGACAGTACACGGCTCAAAGGTAACGGGGTTTCACACATAACCATATCCTCTTTTGGCTGTTAACCTCTTTGCTTAGTGTCCTTGCCCGAAGTTTCTTCAAGTGCTCACCATCCTTTCCCTTCCGACAGCAGGAAAATTCAGAGATATAACCAGTTACATTACCATGTTTGGAGCAACTTCCAAGAACAGGGCGTCAACTCTGGGCTCTGAATTAGGAACAGAGCACTGAACAAGGGCAAGAGAGAGGAGAGCAGTGTTTTCTCTCAATGTTTTCACACGTTGACTCGTCTCACCTGGCTATTCCAAGGTGAAAGCCAAACATTACTGTCCCATTTTACAGATGAGGAACTTGAACTGGGGCACCAAAGGGTTACGGGACTTGCCAAACACAGTTGGAGGTGGTGAAGGCTGGACTAGAATTCAGGCTTTTGGATCCTCTTCCCATCAAACCATGGTGTTACTGACCCAGGCTCTGGGAGGTGAACACCAGAGGCTGGTCCTAAGCAGGTAATCTCTTCCAGGCAGTTAGGGACACACTTGTGAACTTTCAACAGTGCACAGTACTACCTTGGGAGTGCCACTTTCTGATGAAATAGCCATGTGTCCAACTGTATCACTGATCTCCATCCTAATCACAGAACAACTCTCACTCACACAGATACTACTTACAAAGCAACCTCACATACCTGGAATAGGGCTAAGAGACAGGACATAGGGGAAAGTGGCCTCTGAATTGCCAAAATTAAGACTCAATTAGTTCATACCCTAAACTTTATGCACTTGACTCATACAATAACTTACTGGCTACTCAGTTGGAATCAGCTCAATGTTGCTTTACACATAATGCTAATAATCCTAGTGAATCTGACTTTCAGGTAGACTATTAGAAGGGAGAAGAGGCTGGTGGAGAACTGGCATAGTGTCAACAGTGAGGACTGCTGGAGACAAGAAATCTCACAACCTGGGATCATTCTGTGTTTGTGCTCCACACACTTTAATAAATGTAGAAGGTATCACTCACTATATTAAAACCGTACACAATAAATGATGTTTATAATGACTTATGGATCATTGGGAGAAAAGTAAGACTAGGGTAACATATGATTCTTTTATAATAGGTTCCCATAAAAAGTCATCTCTTACCTAAGTGGTCTTGCAGGGGTCAAGATTCTGGTATCTATAAAATTTACTTACACGGATTGCCTCATTTCCCCAAAATGCCATATAATAATAATGGCTAACATTTTTAAAGGCTTCCTGTGTTTTACTATCTTAAATGTTTTAACCTTTATAACATGGTTATTACAACCTGCAGAGAAGGAGGTGAAAATTGGGTAAACAGAGTGACGAAACCTGGGACATTCCAACATGTTCCAGCAGCTTCAATTTTTGATACCCTGGTCTGGGAACAGTGGGCTAACACCATGTTCCTGGGCAATAAAATTCCCAGGGCAGTTCCTCAGTCTGTTCATTCTTATTTACATCCTCGAAATCATAGGCTTCACCGGGGTGTGGATGTCTTGTGCTCGGATGGATCTACTGTGTACGCACCTTTCACCGGAATGATTGTGGGCCAGGAGAAACCTTATAAAAACAAAAATGCCATCAATAATGGTGTTCGGATCTCTGGAAGAGGTAAGGGGTGGTGTATATACCTGTAGCACATACTGGAGATGTTTGATGCTTATTTATTTAATTCGTATTCTATACAAAGACGTTTCATTCTTTCTTCAAAGTGACAAAATCTAGGACCTAAAGGACAAGGGTACCAAACTAAAACAGCCCATGCATCTTCGAAGATGTTCCACCACTTTCCCTGAAGTCATCTTCTTTATGCATACACTCCCCACCTAACTCTATAGTTGACTGAAGGGCTTTCTTCCTGAGGCCCATGTGGCTTTGCTTAACAATCTACAAGCAAAATCACTTTAGCATTACAGTATTATCTGTAATGAACAGACGCTTTCATTCACCAAAATCCCACAATTCGAAAATGTTGGCATTTCTGCAAGAGTTGATGTGAACTATTTTCAAATGCTCTATGTTCTAGGTAAAGCTGGGTCTCCTGGTACTCCAGGTACTGGGTTTATTGTTTGGTTGTTTTAATTCTATTGACGTAGAACATACACACAGCAAAGTGCACAAAGCAAAAATAGCCAGCTCCATGAATTGTCACAAAGTGAGCACACCGGTGTAGCCTGTTGGTTACACCAGATCAAGAAAAAGAATAGCAGCAGCAGTCCAAAGACCCCTTGTGCTACCTTTTAGTCATCATTCCCAGCAAGGGTGATTACTATCCCACCACATATTAGCTTTGCCTGTTTCTGAAAATGATTTAAATAGAATTAAACAGCACGCAGTCTTTTGAGTGGGGCTTCTTTTACTCCACATAAGGTTTGTGAGATTCATTCATGTTTTTGCATGTAGTTTAAGTCCCTTCATCCTTACTGATGCAGAGCATTCCATTGTATGCATATATCTTCACCTATTTAATCATTGTTCTCTAAACGGACATCTGGGCAGTATCCAGTTTTAGGCGATTATGAAAATGCTGCTATGAACTCTCTGTACATTTCTTTTCATGAACATAAACATGCATTCCAGTTGGGAGTGGATCCGGAGGACACTCCTCTCACTAAGGCTGTGAGAAACACTTTGTGAGGGAGCCCACATCCTTGAGGAGCTATCCGGTGGCTATCCTCTCTAGGCCTGAAATGACAAGAGGAACTACTGCCATTGAATGGAGTCCACTTAGCAGCCAAGGCTGGCACGGTTATCCAACAGGGAGCAGAGCTGAAGCAGTAATCAGATACACCAGAAGCAGAGGCCTGTGGCATTGTCTAGTTAATCATGGTGACCTAGAACTGAAGACATGGGCAGCCTACTAAAGCCTTATTTGATTTGTATAAATGGAAACACTCTAGGTCTGATAAACAAAATTCTGACTTCAATCATGACAATAATGGGTCTCAAAACCTTCCTCCCAACACCATCAACCCATTCCCAGACTTGAGCCAGTTCACAGTCCCAGAGCCCCTTGAATGAAAGGGAGGCTGAGTCCTTCTGAGGAAGGGCCCTATTACAATGCCAAAAATTTATACTGTAACCCTTACTTCTAGCCATCCCCAAAAGGACCTGCAGCCTTTTAGCAGGCTGATTGTATACTGGGGAAGAAGACACCCGCTCAAAACTGACAGTAGTTTCTAAAGACCCAAAAAGCCACTGTGGTCCATCAATCAGACTAGGGGCTTCTAGGGTCAGGTGATCAACATAGTTTTTTCCTAGGGTCCATCTTACAGTTGACCTAGTGCATCCACATATCCATCCTGTGGTAATTTTGCCGGTACCAGAATGCATAACTGGAATCAATATACTCAGCAATTGGCAGAACGCTGGAGGAGTGGAGTTGCTGGGTTACTTGGTATACGTATCTGCAGTGCTAGCAGGTACTGCCATCCAGTTTCCCAAAGTAGTGGTACCAATTCACAGCCCCAACAGGAGTGTATGAAAGTCCAGTTGCTCCATACACAATACTTGGTGTTATCTAGCTACCTTTCTCATTTCAGCCATTCTGATGAGTATGTAACAGTATCTCACTTAAATTTAATTTGCACTTCCATGATGGCTAATGATATTGAGCCCCTTCTCATATTTATTGATAACATGGATATTGCCTTTCGCAAAGTGCCTATTCATCTATTTTGCCCTGGCTTTTTTGCCTTTTTCTTATTGGTATGTGGGAGCTTTTTGTGTCTTTTGGATATGAGTCCTTTGTCCAATATATGTATTATAAATATCTTCTCCCACTTTATGGGTTCCTTTTCACTTTTCTAATGTTTTTTAATAAGCAAAAATTCTTATTTTTAATGCAGTCCAATTTAGTAATATTTTCCTTTACTGCTGACACATTTTTATTATCCATTTAAGACACATTTGCCCACCCTAGTCATAAAGGTATTGTCCCGATGTTCCTGTGTACAAGCTTTATTGCTTCATCATTCATACTCAGATTTATAATCCATCTGGAATTGGTTTTTGTATAAGGAATCAGATAGGGATCAAAATTTCCCCCCATATCGACATCTGACTCAGTACCATTAACTTGCCAAGACCATTTTTTCCTTACCGCACTGCAGTATCTCTTGTCATAGATCAGGATCTGAATATACATAGGTCTGTTTATGGTCTTTCTATTGTGTTTCACTGGCCAGTTTGTCAATCTTCCACAAATACTGCACTGTCTTAATTACCATAGCTTTAAAATACATCTTGATATAAATAGTATAAATCTTCCAACTCTGATCTTCTTTCAGATTGTCTTGGCAATTCTTGGGTTATTTGCATTACCAAATAAATTACAGAATCAGTTTGTCGATCTCCACCAAAAATCTTGCTGGGACTTTGGGTTTGCATTCATCATACAGGATCAAACCGAGAAGAACTGATATCTTAAAAGTAATGAAAGTCATCCAATCAATGAACTTGTTAAATTTTCCATTTATTTAGGTCTTCTTACACTGTTGTATTAGTAGCTTAATTAGAGTTGTATTAGTATCAATCTAGAGGTCTTGCACATATTTTTGTTTAATATATGTACATAAAATGCACCTTATTAATTTTCCATAGATCTTCTATAGCAGTATTGTCCAATAGAAGTATAATAAAAGCCACATATGCAATCTTTTCAGTAATCACATTAAGTAAAAAGAAACAGTGAAATTAATTTTAACAACACATTTAACTTAATACTTCCAAATTATTATTTCAAAATGCAATTAATATAAAAATTAGTAATATTTTACTTTTTGGGGAGTACTGTCTTCAAAATCCAGTGTGTATCTTTTTTTTTTTTTTTTTTTTATGGAACGCTTCACGAATTTGCGTGTCATCCTTGTGCAGGGGCCATGCTAATCTTCTCTGTATCGTTCCAATTTTAGTATATGTGCTGCCGAAGGGAGCACCAGTGTGTATCTTATACTTAAAGCACATCTAATTCAGATTAGCTATTTCAAGCACTGACTAGCCACATGTGGGTAGCAGCTACTGTGTTGGACAGGACAATTCTAGAACCTTACTTATGTTTTCTGTCCACTTGACCTGTTTTCACTGATGCAAGTGTGTTGAAGTCTTCTGTCACTATTGGGTTTCTATCTATTTATCCTTGTACCTCCTGTATTCTCTCCTTTATACAGATGGTTTCTGTGTTATTTAGTGCATGGATAATCATATCTTCATTGGATTTAGCATTATACATTGTCCTCCTTTGCCTTGTTTCAATGCTTTTTGGCCTGAATTTCACTCTCTGGTAACAGGATCATAATCCTTGCTTTCCTTTTTCCTTCCACTTACATGGCAAATCTTTTCCAGTCCTGAATTTTTAGCGTTTTTCAATTACTGTTTCATTGTATACAGCATAGAATTGCATTTTGCTTTCCAAGCCAATAGGAAAATCTTTTTCCTATATGAATTAACATTTATAGATACAACTCATATATTTGGTCCAAACACTGTCATTATTTTATGTTGTAATTATGGTAATATAATGGTATTATCTCTATTTCTCTATTTGATGGGTCTTGTTTTAAATTTTTCTTTTGATATTTAAAAAGATTTGTATTCTTGTGCCTGTTATTTCCATTTTTCTTTGTCTTTAAAGTCTAACAGTTTTATTGGAATCTGTCTTGGAGTTGACATTGTTGTGGGTCAATTTTCTCAGTTACCTGGTGTTTTTCTGCTATTCTTCAATGGCTTTTAAAACACTCATTTGAGTCTATTCTTCCTTAGGCATCTTGTAATTTTAATCTTCATTTCTGATATGATTTTGTCATTTTCTTCTACTCCCTCATTGAGTTTAATCAACCGTCCTTTCTTTTTGTATTTTTTTATTCATTTCTGCTTTTTTGGGTTTTTTTTGTTTTACAATTTCTGATTCAAGGCTACTAAAACCCAGATAATGAATAATTTTACTACTTCTTTTCTTTTAGGTTTCTGTATTAAAATGTTCTACATTAAGCCAATTAAATATAAAGGTTCTATCAAGAAGGGAGAAAAACTGGGCACTCTATTGCCCTTGCAGAAAGTTTATCCTGGCATACAATCTCACGTACACATTGAAAACTGTGACTTGACAGATCCTACTGTGTACCTATAAGTGGAAGACAAATAACCAGATCTTCTAAAGAGAGAGTCATCTTCTTAAAACCTGGGTGCATATTCTGCTTTTCAAGAAACCTGTGTTCAAATAGAAACATGATGAATGCAAGAAAGAAAAAAGCATGTTGATTTCAACTCATTGCCACTTTGATGTTTTGAGGGTCAATTAATCCCTCAGGTCTGATCTGTAATCTATGGGATCTGGGGTGTGTTTTTTCTTAAAGATTTCTCAGTCCTGAATACATAAGATAAATAAACATATGAATTCAAACTGGTCCCGACTGCATCTTTGACACTTCTAAAACTAGCTTTCCGCTTAAAAATAAGAAAAAGCCTGAAGTGTTTTTAGGGTACACGAATAGAGTGTTGTACAATGCTAGACACATAAACCTGATAAATATGAGGTGAATAAACTGGAGGCTTCTTTTGAGTTAAGGTAGTAAAGAATTTCAGCAATAGCCTTAGGTTTGTCAAAGTGCTTGGAGGGTGAGGGGTTTACACGGATAAGACAGAGTTTGCTGGTCTTTATATCCACACATTCCCAAGCTCTATCTAAGCAGTTGATCTTCCAGGTAATGAATGACAGCAGTCCAAGGTAATATGGAATATTCTAGATTTCAGAAAGATTGCATTACAGGGAGTACTAGAAAGAGAAAGAGGTCTATCCTAACCTGAAGTATCTCATGGAACCAAGTCAGTCAACCTCATCTAGCCATACGCCTATCATAGCTACTGAGTCTTATACATCATTGTATATCCTTATTATTCTTTCCTGGTTATGCTGACAACAGGTACAAAGGAGAAATAAAACCATATGAATGTTCAAAGGACCAGAAATAATATGGCTCTGTAGATTTTAGGCAGTCAGTAAGAAATGAGTACGGTGAATTCATCATTCTGGAAACTTTCTTCATGAATTTTTGCTTAAACTCTTTGGAATGTAGAAAACTCCAGTAGAATGACTTCATTCCTAGTGTAGATATGCTATAGGAAATGCAGTCAATTGAACTTTTTTACTGGAGAGAAGTGGCTGCATTTTTATACTAGGACATACGTATAAGAATGTTCATGAATCACTATTTGTCATAGCAAAACCTGGAACAACTCAAACGCTCATCAATAGGAAGATGGACAAATTGTGGTTTAGTTATAGATGGAATATTATACTGCAGTGAACCTCAGCTAAACATAACAAAATAGATGAATCATAGCAATATAATTCTGAGTAAAAAAAAAAAAAGCCCAAAGGATCACATATAGCATGATACTCTTCTTATAAAGTCAAAACAATTAAAGCCAAAACGTCATTTTTAGGAACATATATACATATGCGATAAAAATATATAAAAAGGAAATCAAGCAAATAATGAACACTAGTTATCTCAGGACTGGATAGGGAATGACCACACAGAAAAATTTAAGTTACTATCAATGCTGTAGTTTTATGGTTGGGAGGTGATTTCATGAGTATTTATTATTATGAAGAAGATGTTATGGAGGCAACAGGACTTACAGGTGGGTGTCCAGGAAGAAGAAAGAGTCAGTGATGGCTCTCAGACAGTTTAGAGTCTATACGACACAATTAGTACTTTCTCATATCCAGTTAGATACTATTCTCTACTGTGTCATAACATCTTATACAAGGCTAGAAAATTAAGACTTTAATTTTTGGTTAAAAAGAAAACTATAACACCAGCACTGTCTGGTTTGATCATCTACCTTACTCGTCTCCTTAGTGCCAAATAACTTTAGATTGTTTCCAAAGATTACATTTGTTTTCAACGGACAAAGGCTGTGTTCCCATTGAGATCACAAAAAAGGAAATAGCATACAGATTTCAAAGGCAATTTTAAAAGGACCTCTAAAATGTTTGAACAATGAAATATATGCCTAGCCTTCTAAATAATCAACCTTCTGAAGTGACTGTTTTAAAAACCAGACTCATTACCTGGAACGGAGAGCTTCTCCAAGGTAGAGCAAGAACACTGCCTTCTGCCTAGCTTTCCACAAGCACTCTCATATCTGTTGAATGGAAATGCAAACTTTAGACTAAAGGACTTCTTTCCTAGGAATCACTAGAATACAGCGCCCTCTGGTGCATTATATCAGAGGTTTTTTTGTTTGTTTTTTGTTTTAATTTCCTTTTCCCTTAGGTTTGAGTGTTAAAGTGTTCAGTTTAAAGTATTGTAAAGGTTCAAATGACAGAGAAGTAATAGCCCTGAGTAACTTAATTTTCTTTACTGAAGGTGATTATAGTATATACTTAAAATTTTGGTGTCAGATATTAGGTTAAATGACTATAAAATCCATTTTTATTTAGAAAATGTTTTGAGTTTTCGAAAGAAAGTAATTTAATGAAAGAACAAGGTAAGTGGACAATTTAAGAGACCAAGGCTAGAGAGGGAAGAATTATTACATCCTTGTGACAACATTTATCACACTTGGCGCATATTAACAACAATACATATAACTTTAAAATCTGCCTATCTCCCCAATATTTAGTAAAATACAAATGAGGCAAGCAAGGCTTATAAGGAAGGAAAAAAACAAAGAGAATCCTATTTTTGTGTCTCTTCAACATAACCTACAATAGAACCTTTTCTCCCATTCTCTCCATTTACAATTTGCCCACAAAATTATCCTAACTTTTCCAGAACCCTCTAACACATGCATAAAAAACATTTTAAAGAACAAGTTTGCTTACAGAACTAAAATATTTTTCAAAGGCTAACGCTTGAAATCCATCTAATATTGAACTCACTCATTTATCTAGAAACCTCTATTCTTAGGTAAGCAGTACTTTTCATGGACTTCCAAAGTAATGGTGACATTTTCATTCCATGGAACAACAAAAATACTCTATTTCCTCATCTTGTTTTTGGCTATACTAAACTCTTTGCTCTTCAATTTATCAAAAGTAAGCCAGACCAAGCAGGGTCTGAGCTGATCAATTTTACTCTGACTTTTGTTCTAAGAGTCACTATAGCGCTTAGCTAACTAGGTTTGAATACTGGGCCACCAAAGACCACTATTTAGAGCAGCAACTGCTCATTCAATGCGCAAGAGGCCACTGGTACTCATTCTCCCTCTATGCTAGTGGGCTCACCTCCCTTCTCTAGCCCCTCTCTGTTTTGCTTCATAATCCTCTAGTGCAAACACCACTGGCATTCTATCACCTCACCATTCAGGTATACACACTTAAAGTAACACCAGGTGAGATTGGAGGTTCATCTCTGCAGTGTTTCCACCACTACTCTGATCTCCAGTCAGACTGACCTCTCCATCTCACGCCGTTTCCTTTATGGTTGTTTGTCCCGTGGTTCTAATCAGACTTTAAGCTCCCTATAATATGCTGCTTCTGCACTCTCCTGAAATCTCAAAGTATAAATTACATGATCTGCGATAGTAATAACTATCTTTAAGAAATGGGTTTTATTTTTGAACCAGAAATATCGGTCCCACAAGCATTTATTGAGTGTGTTCTGAGACTTTCAAACACAGAGGTGAATGAAATGCCTGTTCTCAGAGTCACAGTAACAAAGACCGTGGTACAGTGGTGAGAGTGTATGCACAAGGACAGTCTCTAAATAAAGGGATATGAACTGTGCTACTTTTTAAAATCACCATTTAGAAATAACAATATGTTTTAATTCCTTAATAGATGAGAATATTTAAAATTTTTTTCCTATAAAAATATTCAAAACTGGAAAATAATGAACGTATTTCAATTTTTTTTAGTTTAATTGATTTCTTAGAAATTTAAGGTATTGGGGAGAGGACTTAGAGGAACAAGTCTGAAAAAGAAAGTACTTATATAAAACTTGCTGAATGCCTACTATGTGCTAAACACTATGCTAGATGCTGGGGACACAACAGTGAGTAAAATCCAACCTTGATCTTGCAACGATGGAGCTTACAGCACAGTGGTTGAAGCAGATAATAATCATACAAGTGAAGAGCAAATTACAATAGTGATAAGCGCCACAAAGGGAAATCACAGAACACTGAGACTCACGGAGGCTTCCCTGAGGAAATGACATCTAAAGGAAAGATGGAGCAAAGACAGTAATTGAAGTAGAAAGAATATGCACAAATGCACTCTGACTAAAGGGTTCATGGCAGTCTTAAGGAACTGAAAGAGAATGGGAGCAGAAGGGCAAAGGGCACTTGGTAAGAGAAAACAAGGTCAAAGAAGCAGGGAGAAGCCAGACCTTGTAGGGTCTTGTGGGTCATTTTAAGGATATATGTTCATCTTAAAGGCAACAAATACACAGCCGTTAAAGAGTTTTAGCTCTGTTACTAATTAAATTCTAAGATCACTTCTGCAAAGGATCTGGCATAGTTTCAGATACACAGTAAATATATTCAGTAAATGCTGATTCCCTCCCAAGCACACTCTGAAAAATTTACCTTTTCATCTCAGTAGTGTATTTAATCAATTAGCGATCACAGTATCTTTAGAAAATGAATTAGCATTATTTAATTTTAATCTAATGCCCATTTTCTCCCAAGTTAATATAATAAAGTAGAATTCAAAGTGCACTGAAAATTAGAAGTTATTTATTGAATCATAATATGATCCTATATAGTGCTAAAAATGGAGTACAATTAAGCCAGCCTCTGTATCTATATTTTGATTGTACTCTTAGTTTTTAATACTAAATATTTTGCAAAATATATCAATACCAAGATGAAACAAAAATGATTAACAATATAAAGTTGTAAATGACATAATTTAAGGGATCCAAAGCTCAATATTATAAATTTATTTAGCAAGCCAAAATATACCTTCAGGGAAGGCTGAGGAACTTATCTAGAAACCAACTGTTTCTATCAGCTATCTAATACACAATACAGTGTCTGTGCCCCATATACGGTTTCTGTCTTTTCAAATTTCTCTTATTTTCTCAAATGTTTCTGCTGTAATCCATTAAGACAGTTTGCAAACAATAAAATATTTTACCTAAGACATTTCCGCAATGCATCTTAAAATTTACATTTGCAGATAGAAAGAAGCTAATCTTATAGATTAAAAAAAAAAAAGTTAAGAATAGTTGGTAATCAATTACCAGAGAGGCATGACATCAGGGAACCATACTCTTCCCAGGTATTTGGAGACTTCAGCATGAATTTCATCTAGGCTATAATCATCATCAGGGATCAAAACTTCCTCCATGATAGACAGCTGGGTTAGCCTTCTCCCACATAGTCTTACAAACTCAATGAATGCACTGCAGCTAACTTCACATTCACTGAGGCCCAAGGCTGTTAAGCTTTTACAGTGTTCAGCAATACAAATAAGTTCATTATCAAGAGCCTGAAGACCATTAGCACATACTACTAACTCTATTAGTCGTGGACAGTTAAGACCTATCCGTCCTAGAATTGCTTTGCTTATGGAACGACCAAAATAAAGGTGAGTAACAGGGGTTTCTTCTTTGAAGAACGTCTCCAATTCCTCTTCATATAAAAAGAAGTACATAACAACATTAACTCCAGGGGAGTGTTTAATGAGTACATCCCAACTTTGTTTTTTAATAGAAAGAAATTTGATTTGTCCAGGATTTTCACTCACAACATCTATTCGAAGATGCTCAAGGTTAACATGGGTCTCACTTGAAAGTGCCAGGAGAAGTTCATCACTTAGCATGTAATAATTTAATGCCAGTTCTCTAAGACCTTGACAATGGTCAGCTACACAAAGGATTCCTGCAGGAAATGGGGAAAAATCCTTAAACAAAAGAATATGGATACTAATGTAACATTCTGTGAATTTAAATTTGATATTAGTTATTCATTATTTGCTAAAATAGACGTAATGATTTCTGAGGAGATGGATGCCAAGATATATATCATTATACATGTAATAAAAAATATCCATAACTAAGATACTCCTAGGAGAAGCAATTTAAACTATACGTAGCTTATACATTAAGAGGCCTTTTGAAAAAAGATTAATGAATTATGTCTCATAAGCATGTAGTTTTCAATAGGAAATTGCATTATTACTACTACTATAATAAAAAAAATCATGCAAGCTTAAAAAATATAACCTACCATCAGATGAAACATGAGGACAGCTACTCATTTTGAGGCGTCTTAGAGTATCACTATTATTGGCCACAAGAATCTTCAAAGAAGGATCATCCACTGGTGTGTCTTCAATTTTGATTGATGATAATGATTTTGAGTTGACAAAAACAACTGTAAGTGCTGACACAAAATGAGACTAGCATGGCAATAAGAAAAAAATTACAAAAATATTATTTAAACATCTACAGCTTCAATTAAGTAATTCATTAAAACTGTATCAACATGCTTACACTAACATAATAAAAGCAATCAACATATTACTATTTTTCATAGTGCCATTAGCCAGTAGAAGACATTTCTATAACAAAGTATAGTTTTATACTTTTACCATTAATAAATGGAATGGTGAGAAAGGAAGAAATTTCAAAGATTTCATAAACACATCTTCCAATTATTTTCAATCTTAAGGATTTGTTTTTCAATATTAAAAGGATATAATCATATTTATTTCCTAGAATAGAGGTTGGCAAGTTATGGTCCACTAGCCAAAATCAGTCCACAGCTTGTTACTGTATGACTCATGAGTTAAGCGTGGTTTTTACATTTTCAAATGGTTGAAAGAAAATTTTTAAGGAGTAATATTTTGTGATATGTGAAAATTATATAAAGCTCTTTCAGTGTCCATAATTAAAGTCTGACTGTAATACAGCCATGCTGCCTCATTTATGTAATGCTACGTCTGCTTTCACACTACAGTGCTAGAGATGAGCAGAACGATATGACCCACAAAACCTAAAATTGTGCTTTCAGGACCTATTCAACCCCCTAGCCTGAAAGAAATAGAAATCTTATCTTTGTATTCACTTCTGTATTTCCAGCACCTGAAATAGTATCTGGCACACAGTAAAAGGTCAATATTTATTGTTGATGAATAAATGATGTCATATTCTTCCAAACTTTTTTCTAGCAAATTATCTAAACAAAGATACAGTTTGAAAACTTCCTCTGTTTTGCAGATTGACAAACTAAAGCTTATTTACAGTTTGACTTCAAAATGGATGGAATTTCACAAGTTTTCAGATCCAGTATTTTTTGACAGAGATAGAAAGTCTGGAAACGAAATCCATGCATGATCATTTTTCCTTTTACAAAATCAACTTGGATTCTATCAAAGGCTCTATTGTCCCTATCAGAATGACCAAACTGGTTATACATCTTAATTCATTTATAAGAAAACATTGGTTTATACTAATTGTAAACTGATTTACACAAATTTTTAAATGGTGGACAGCTAAACCTCTTTACTAAATTTTATGGTGCCAAAAATTATTAGAGGAATAGAACTAGATCACTCATTTTCCTTAAGAAATATAAGGTTTATTTTCCTTTTCATCAACTCTCACCCAACTCTTTTAGTACTGAAGGACACATTTAAGCATTAGAGTACATATTTCATTACAGTAACAATATATTAGTTTAGTACTTCTTACGCCTAGCAAAATGCTGTATCTTTACATTACTTTCCCTCAGTTTACAAATGAAAAAACTGAGGCTCAGAGAGATCCACAGCTTTGCCAGAAGCCACAGAGCTCATTTTGCTGTGGAGGCAGAGCTTGAAATGAAGCCTGCTAATCGCTGGTGCTCCACTCTGGTGACGGCATCAGCTAACCCAGAAGCTAGCCCCGGAAGCTGATGCGCAACATAGGAGACAGCTCAGAATCTAAGAATTTCAGGTGGATCTGATTCCCTAGCTCCTAAACAAGGAAATAACTATTTAGAAGTAGTACGTTTTCATCTGGTTACTTAAATTACTTGAATCCCCAAAAGACCCATTCTCTTCAGGCTAGCAGAAATGCTTGCTAGAAGAGAGCCGTGACCCAGTTAACGAGAAAGGAGATGCTACTATTCCTCCGTCCTCTTCCATAGGAAGGTTTCCATTAGCCAGTTTTACTGACAACCATAGTTTAGTGCTTATTACATATCAGGCACTATTCTAATTCTGGGTTTATAATGGTAAATAAGCAAAACAGAATCCCTGTCTTCAAGGAGTTGATGTTTTCTGTCTGAGGAGAAGAGAGTAAACTAAACATGTTAAATAAACAAGGTGATTTCAAGCCCTGATGAAGGATATAAAGAAAATAAAATAGTGTAATACAGTAGGGAGTAACTAGAGGAGGGGGTGTTGTTTTAGCAAAAGTAGTCAAGGAGGGCCTCCCTGAGGAAATGGCCTTCAAGTTGAAGACTGAATGAAGAGAAGACAGTCATCAGTTTCTGTGGCAGAGACTGCTGGTTGCTTCCTAGGAATTGATTCCTAGGGTTGCTTCCTAGGAATCATCCATCCTTTCTTTTTTGGTAATCTGGTTCCAATTTTTAGCTGGGCACATCGCCACCCAGCTAAAAGACTGTCCTAGCCTTCCAGAAATGTGGTGTGGCCAAAGAGCTAAGCTGGCTGACAGACAGAACCACCATGAGGTACTTATGGCTAGTCCTGTGGTACTTACAGCTTGAAAAAGGAGAGGGCACACCCTTCTCCCCCCATTTCTTCCCTCCAGCTGTCTAGAACAAGGACGTGATGGCTGGAACTGAGAAAGCCATCTTGGGCAATGAAAATGAAGAAAACACCTTGGAGAGAATGGAGTGCCTAGAAGGGGCGTGGGTTCCAAACAACTTCATACAAGCTATGGACTGTGGCACCTATGGATTTCTTTAGTGTAAGAGAAATAAACCTCAGTCATGTTTTCAAGCCACTGCTGTTTTAGAATTTCTACTGTAAGGATGCAATCATCATCCTAATCAGTATAGGACATTTAGTTAAACATTACATTGTTCCACCTCCAATGGAGAGACTAGAATTACAGGAAAGACACCCACTATTGGCCCTACACACTCTACATTCAAAGTAACTAAGTAAACTGGCACTTGAAAATTCTAAGTATAACATCCAACTTTTATATTAATGACATCTACTGTGAAACAATTACTAAAATTACAGAATATATCTAAAGAATGAAACCATGCATCAGCTATTTCATCAAAAATAAGTGCTAGTCAAATCAACAGAAAATGGCTTTAAATAATTATTTGAGTGCAAGTAGGGTTATGGTCTGTTTTTAGGAATAGAATTATTTTTGACTAGTTCGACAATATTTAAGAATTTTGGTAGCTCTCACAAAAATGTCTAGCATCTTTACCTTTGACACATTCATAAAACTTGGCTTGGCCGTTGAAATCAAGCCCAAAGTCTGGATAGAACAATTTACCAGCTGAGAAAGTATATCACAGGCAGCTTCTGCTGATTCAGTACTACTGTCAACCTACAAAGACAATTTAAAATCTTAATTTCCTGAATATAACTTATCAGAAAGTTACTGGCAATGTAATTATTTAACAGAATTCAATTGCAAAACCGTACTTATCCCTTCAAGCTATAAAATAAATTAGAATTTTTCTCTATACACACTATCTCAGATAAAAAATGAAAAATAGAAATGATGACAAATGAATTTTCTAAGCACTTTAAACTTTCGAATCTTATTTACACTTTCAAATTGTATTTATACTTTCAAATACAATTACCTGAATTTTAATAATGGCATCTACATGAAGGAAGCTGAAGTTTAAATTATTCAATTATAGCTCAAGTGCTACACCTAAATCTATGCAAGTAACAACAGATAAATAGGAAAAAGTTTGGGATTAAAATTCTGCAAAATTCATTGACTGTTTCAATATAATGATCTAGTTATACATAAATGTCAACAAAACCCAAGTCATTGTTTTTATTTATTGTTTATTTTTCTTACCTTAAAGCTGACGTACTGGAGATGGGCAGCATGCTTTTTAATGATCTGCTGAATGAGATCAGGATGAGTGGAGTTAAAATATGAAGTAGCTGACTTGTTCAGTTCAAACTCAAACTTTCTCCAAAGGTCAGGAATATGAAAAACTTCATTCCATCTCTTACATACAGAAGATGCCCGGGCCCGATCCATTAAAGGAAGATACTGAAAAATGCGTAACACTACATAGTGAGGCAAACTCCCCCAGTCTAGAAGGACAGTGTATGTATGAGTCTGGTTGAGAGACGAGTAGAACCCAAGTTTAGGCTGTTTCACTGCTGGTGAAGACTGGACAACTTTATTCACAACAGATAAACTGTTCCTCTTCATTCTGTAAACATTAAACAATGTTAAGTGATAATTTTCCCATCATTTCCATCATATATTTTGCTTTAATTGTATGGAATAACAACATTAGAAAATGAGAAACAGTTTAAGACAATTTTGACAAGAATCTTCCACTTTCATGCGTTGATAGGTACTACTACTATGTGCTAGGGATACAGAGATAAATAGGAGGGGACCTGCTCTCAAAGAGCTATGGTGAAACGGCAAAATACAGTGATAAATGCCATCACTGAAATTGGGACAAGTTGCAATGGAACATTAAGGGAACGGCATGCATTCGAGTTTGTATGTGGTGGGGGGGGGGGGGGTTGGGGAAGCTTCCAGGAGGAAAGGTCCAAGGAAGCAGTGTATGTGCCAGGTTTACTCCTCGTCAATTATTGTATTCTCACTATCACATTGCAATTGTGCTAAGAACTCCCAGGGGGTCTGGGAGACGGTAAAACATAATTAAAAGCATAGATCTGGGTAAGTCCCAGCTCTGCCATTTACTAACCATGGGATCTTGTCTGAGCAAGTTAACTTAAGCCTCAGTTTCCTCATCTGAAAAGCAGGGAGAACTGCAGTACCAATCTCATAAGGTTATTGAGAGGATTAAAGTATCTTAAGCGCCAGGACACAATAAGTGCTCAATATATGCTGCAGTCATTGTTGCTATATTAAATTGTCCAGTGAATCTTCCTGAATAAATTCCATGACATTACTTAAGTTGGAGCACAATTCTAACAAAAAGTCAAGTGACCTGTGACAATGTTCAGATGACACCCAGGACACATGAGCTGCAGAGAAGTGGGATATAGCAGGGACAGAAGCTGTGTGACCAGCATACTGGGTCCTTACGAGCCAATGTAAAATAGCAAAGGAATGAGCATTCTCTCCCAACGAAAAGAAATGATGACTCTCCAGGTATTAGTCAGCTTGAGACACAACTGAGTTCCAACAAATTTCAGGTCTAGATATACCCAAATATATAATCCTGTACATATATTTTACATAAGAATCTAAAGTATTTTAAGTATACAATTATTTAAAAGGTAAAATAATGATAAGAGTAGTTCTGAACTTATGTTGACTATTTAACCCTCTCTTCACGCCTGAATGTTAGGAATGTGTATGTGGAAGATTTGGTGTCATAATTGAAACCTACCTTCAAATCTAATGAAATATCTATTTAATATGTAAATATCTCTGTCTTGTAAGTCACTCTGTCTGATGTGAAACATTTCTTAACTACAACATAGAGTTGGATCCCAGAAGCAGGAATGACCTATAAAGTCACTGAACAAAATGAAAGGTCATCTTTAGGGTTTGGAGAAAAAAAGGAAAAAAAAATGTATCTCAAGCATCAGGCAAAAGAGCTACTATACACTTTAATCTGACTAAACCAGTTATGTGCATAACTGAGCAATACAATGTAGAATATATGAAACTGCTGACATCAATAATTCAAAGCATATACTATTTTAAAGGGCTAATTCCCTAAAATGAAATACGATGGCCCAGAGAAGGTAAAGGAATGGACGCTAGATTCTCAACTCTGGTATGGAGCACATTTATTGACATTTGGCTTGGTAACTGTTTTATTTGGTAGCCTACAGAATGGAGAGTTAAAATTTTACTAAGGAATTACAAAAAAGTTATCCCTAACATAATCCGTCATTAAAAAGCAGTGAAGCCAAAAATAAAACAAAGACTTCATCCAAATGTCCAGTTAGAAAACTGCCTTGCCGTTCTAAATAAAGGGATTGTGCTATACATTAAATCTGTATTAACATGGATTAAACGTTAAACCTGTTTATTTATTAAAATCATTAAACTGCCAATTCACTGACAGAATCGTCATAAATAACTTAAGGATATTAGGTACCAATAATTCTATTAAAAATAACATTTTAGCTTTCTTTTTCCTCATGTACATTAATTTTCAGAATATAAAACCCATCCACAAATCATAAATTTCAGATAAAATAGTTTGATAGCAATGAGCATCAGGAAAATATTAGAACTCAAGACAAGTTGATCTTTGTTAGCTTGGAATTCCAGCCTAAGCATATACAATCACTTTTCAAAACTGGTATTTCTTTTTCAAACTACCAACTGTCTTACCTAAAGAAGGCTTCCAAGTTAGAGTTCCCTCGGAACAAGCGAAATGAAGTAAATCTGATTTCACTTCCTAGCTTGGCAAAACACCACAAAAACACATTTATCAGAATATATAAGTAAAAACCCAATAATTTTTATGCTTAGGATATTTACATATCATTGTATATGTTGAAAGTTTTTGTCAGGAAATTACTGATTCCCAAACTATTTTCTACTCAGAGGAAAACCTGTCCATTAAAAACAAAACAAAACAAAAACACATTAGCCTGATTAATGGAAGTACTGCAACACTTGCCAGGAATTACACGTGACGTTCTGCTCAAATAGAAGGCTGTGTGTGGATCAAACAGTCAAAGGAGGGCTCTGAAAATTCACATTTTAATCAACACATATGGAGAGGTATTACAAAACATTTAAGGTAGCCCATGATTACATTTATTTGTTATTAGGCTGTGTAAATCTTTCAGTTCCAAGTTTTAGCAGCACATAACGTCACTACAGTTAAAATAATTAAGCAGACAGAACTTTTATTTTTTAATCATTCCCATATGAATGTAGTTTGACTAGTCTGCTGTTAACATAAGCTTCTGTGGTTTTTATTTTTTCACTTATAGTGAGACATATAATTGATTCGTTCACAATCGATTGATTCATATTCTCTTTGAGGTTTGATCAATTTTAGGCACAGTGACTTATCAGAATTAGGAGCAGTCTATGGACATGGAAGAAAATAATAACAGGTCTACACCAGGATAAAACTCACTGCCTGGACATCATGAATAAGTATCATAAGTAAAAATAAATAAATGCATTGTGCTAATTTTTGTAAGCCTAACTCAGTTACACACAGGAGGTGGAGGAGGAAACCTATCAATCCAATAAAAACTTCTCTTAAATCTCTAATGCCTACCACCTGCCAGCTCTCAACTTCTCTCTGAAGCCTACTCCTAAAATAGAACTTTGGAGGACACACAGGGAGAATGAATTAGAGGTCAATATCCACAATTTGATTTCCCCACTGCCAAGTGTTGTTCTACTATCATCCAAAACACTATTTTCCAGATAATGGCAAGGTCATCTCTCTCTCCTTTACATTCCACTCCAGAAGTAGGCAGAAAGGAGCCACCAGGTACAGTTTCAGAGGAACACCACAAATGAGAGAAAGAAAAGTCAAGTGACTTCTATTTCCCTAATCAGATGACACACAGTTTTATTTACTGCAGAAACTTTTCTACTGAGTTATCAGTATGGCTAATTCTGTGTGTGCAGCCCATTCTTTATGCTAGAGAACACTGAAGAGATCTGGTAAAGGTATATAAATAGGGAATCACTACCGAAGACCCATAAGAAGGTGGTACCAAAGTACCTAACTCAGGTCAGTTCACTGGAGTCTTCAAGATCAGATGAATTACTTCCCGGGTGGCTGAAGGAATCTGACTGCTGCTTTAGAGTCACTATCTGAAATTGTGAGGGCGGGTGGAAGACAAAACCGGAATTCAGAATCCCATTGGGTGGTAAGCCACAATTTGGAAAAGGGAGAGATGAGCAAGCCTGACATTGATCACAATTCTAGAGTATAAAGCAGGTTTGTTAGCGCTTGGGAAAGAATGCAGTGATGACTCTAAGTCCACTGGGTGGCTTCACTATCCACCGTAACCCAATTTCCTTTTTTTGATACGTTTATTAATTTGGTAGATAAGGTGACCCTGTGAATCAGAGCCTCTAAAAGTTTCTAAGAAATCTCCCACAGTATTCTTGAAGGAAAGATAATCAAAGACAGGTTAGACGAAAAACTAAACATCCAAAGCCACATCTTCTGCACCATCACCAGATTCTTCCAGATTGGTGAAATGAATAAACAGAAGGTACTTTTAAAAGTTTCAAGTTTTTAATAGTCTAACAGTAGAAATATTGTGTAAATACTACAGATAAAGAATAAAAATTCAAAACTATCTAAAAGGTTAGACAAATTTGTTGGAAGCATTAAGATGAAGATGAACAGAAAAAATAAGCAAATGCCCTTTATTTAAGCTACTTTTCTAAGGTGGTACACTGAGAAATCAGGTTGCTGCTACCACAGGCACATGGCCTCTGCTAAGAGACCCTGAAATCCCAGTCACCAGTGCAATGACCAGGGAGGCGTGGCCTGGCAGGAGAGCAGAAGATTTATTCCAAAATATAGCTTTGAAACACACAGCATTCTAATAGAAGCGAATTGTGCAGAGGGGCAAAATCCTCCCACTAAACATATCCCAAACAGAGGACAGAACAATTTTTTAGGGATGTTTTCAAAAATATTTATGTTCTTTGCAGCCCACATGACCTCTAAGTTCCCTTCTAAATCTAAAACCTACAATTTCTTAAAATATGAAAGTCAAATTACAATATCATCAAGGTTTCAACAGAAGAAAAATAATTAGTACTTATGTCAAATAAATCTTTCC
Source organism: Balaenoptera physalus (assembly GCF_965194825.1). Taxonomy (NCBI): domain Eukaryota; kingdom Metazoa; phylum Chordata; class Mammalia; order Artiodactyla; family Balaenopteridae; genus Balaenoptera; species Balaenoptera physalus. Next base: position 64,226,712 of record NC_138890.1, read on the forward strand.
TAAAGCAGTAATTGCCAACTTTTTGGTGTTATATTTTTTCACTGATTTAGCAATTTTCTATACACTCTCAATAGTCTCTGTGTATTAAGATATATTTATTTTTCAGGAAAACTTTTAATTTTAAAATAGGTATGTTTGCTTTTAAATGACTCATGAAAACTGAAGTTTTCAAAATACATGTGGATTCAAAACACCTTTTGAGATACAAGGAGAGGGTTAAACAGAACTTGTGGATTCAAAACACCTTTTGAGATGCAAGGAGAGGGTTAAACAGAACTTGAACTGAGCTATCTGTTAAAAATCCTTGAAAGGGGGGCCCAGCTGTTCCCCTCTCTTAACCCTCCCCACCTCTCCTCCCAACTCTGGAAGAGAAAAAGGAGCGAGGACAGGAAGCCAGGCGCTCTATGGCGAAGCCTTCTGACGTGGGGAAAGCCCCCATCTTAGTGCTGGGTACACCAAGGGATCCAACAATTAATACAAAGAGTTCAGGAAGGCATTTTGCAACATTTTTCTGAGGAAATAATCATAATTTTTCAACTCTGGGGAAAATTTCTGGGCACAGGTGCTAAAAACAAAACCAGTACACCTAAAAGAGTATAGATTCTTCCAACTCACAGCAAAGGCTTGAGTCTACTTTTCTCCCAGACAAGCCTTTATAAATTTAAACTCTTAACACGATCCTCCTGTAAAGGAAAACCCTTCAAGTAGTCGTGCAAAAGCAACCGCGTGTATCAGTAATCACTTAGCATTCTCATCAACTACATGGATTGGAAACATGTAATGCGCGTTTGAGAGAGAGAGAGAGATTAAGCCGAATGCAATCCTTTCAGAGTTTACCCTCCAAAGATGAACAAAATGACTGATTCGGGAAACCTGGGTCCCGAGCTGGGCCCTGCAGAAAAACCACCACGGGAAGAAACTAACCACCCGTGGCTGTAAAACCAGACGGAAGACCCGACCTCAAGGCAAGTGAAATGAGGTGGTGGAGGCTGGCAAGGCGGCCTGGCCTGGGGTCGGATAGGGCCGTTAGCCAGGGCCCCCCCTCCCTCTCCCTGCCTCGGGCGGCCCCCGGTGGGCAGCGCCCGGCTGCGGAGGCCAGGTCACACCTCCTCGTTCCCGGAGAAAGCGCGCTGGGTGGGGCGCCTCCCGGTCCCCAAACCACAACCCGTCCGAGTCAGGACCCGCGTTCCGGCCCGCGGCTTTCTCAAAGCCAGCGGAGGCGCAATCCCCGCAGACCACCGCGCCCCGCAGAAGGAAAGGCTACCTTGCAACACAGAACCGCGTGTGTTTCCGCGCGCGCCCCGGTGTTCGTGGGCCGGGCTGCGGCGGCGAGACCAGCCCGCCCCGTCTCAGCTCGAAGCCGCTACACTTCAGCGGGCTGCGCTGGGCCCGGGGCGAAGACCCCTGAGCCCGCGGGCGTCCCCCAAGCCCGCCCCCGGGCGTTCACGCATGCGCGCAGCTCCACTTTTCGCGGGAGGCCGGTGCGCGCCAGCTCACACCTGCGCAGGAGTCCGCGGGGCACCTCCTAAGTTGGTTAGTGGGAAGTTTCTGCCCGCTGCCTTCACCGAAATCGCTGTGGCCACTTGCGCCCTGAAACTGACGACCAGCCTCTCCGAATGGGAGTGAATTTGCAGTTGCAGTTTCTAGAACTTAACCTCCCTGGAAAGTGCACCCTTTATTAGTATACAAATAATTGAAACTTAAAATATCAGAAGTGTTAACAGCTCAGCGTTAAATATGTATATATCACTTCCTTGTCCTGCTCTACATCTCGTTCCCTGGGGATAACCACTGTTCATTGTGTAAATTACTAGACCTTCGGTACATACCCAAAAGTATCCAGTGAGAGGCAAGGATTTTATTACTCTCATTTGTTAGTTTGAAAAAAATCTGAGATCAAATTGTATATAATGTTCTGGAACTTCTTTTGCTTACTACACCATGGACATAGTTCTCTATCAACACATATAGATCCCCCTCATACTTCTTTTTTTTTTACAAACATCTTTATTGAGGTATAACTGACAAGATAAACCACACATGCTTAAAACGTACAATTTGATAAGTTTGTACACCTTAAAACCATTGCTGCAGTGAAGGTAATGAACAAACGAATTTCTCCCAAAAGTTTCCTTATGCCCTTCTATAATCCCTCCTTCAACACCTCCCCCATCTGCTTTATGACACTATAGATTAGTTCGCATTTTCTAGAATTTTTTGTAAATTGAATCAGAGTGTGTACTCTTTTTTGTCTGGTTATATGCACTCAGCATAATTGTTTTGAGATTCATCCATGTTGTTGCATGTATCATAGTTCTTTTCTTTTTATTGCTATAACACAGTTTGTTTATACATTCACCTGATGATGGATATTTGGGTTGTTTTTGGTTTTTGGTTATTATAAATAAAGTTGGTATGAACATTACACATCTTTGTATGGACATATGCTTTCTTTTCTCTTGGGTGAACACCTACTATGGAAGAGCTGCATTGTATAATAGGTGTATGTTTAGCTTCTAAAAAAGACTGCCAATGCCTTTTCCAATGAGGCTGTTTTATATTCCCACCAGAAACGTATTACAGTTCCATTTCCTCTGCACTCTCACCCACACTTTTTAATCTAATAGATGTCTAGAGGTATCACAATGCAGTTTTAACTTACATTTCCCTAGTGAATAATGCTGTTGAGCACTTTTTCATGTGCTTATTTACCACCTGTACAACTTCCTTGGTGATGTGTCTGTTCAAGTCTTTTGCCTAGTTTTAATTGAGTTTTCTGTTTTCTCATTGAGCTTGGAGAATTCTTCATATATTCTGCATACAAATTCCCTCTCAGATATATGACTTATAACCATTTTTTTCCAGTCTGTGACTTGCCTTTCTATACTCCTTCAAAAGGGCAGAAATATTCATTTTGTTGAGGTTCAGTTTATCAATTTGATCTTCTAAGGATCATGATGTCAAATCTAAGAAATCTTTGCCTAAGCCAAGTTCACAAAGATTTTCTCCTATATGGTTTATAATTTTAGATTTTACATGTAAATGTATGATTCATTTGAGTTAACTTTTGTATACGAATCAAAGTTCACTTTTTTTGTATATGTATATCCAATTATTTCATTACTAGCTTTTGAAGAGACTGTTTCTCTCCACTGAATTGCCTCTGCATCTTTGTGGAAAATCAGTTATCCATGTATGTGTGGGTCTATTTTTAGACCCTCTATTCTGTTTAATTGATATATTTGCCCATCTTTATGCCAATATCACACTGTCTTGATTTCTGTAACTTTATAATAATTAATAAAATCAGGTAGTTTTGGCCCTACAACTTGTTCTCTTTCAAGACTGTCTTGGCGGCTTCCCTGGTGGTGCAGTGGTTAAGAATCCGCCTGCCAATGCAGGAGACACGGGTTCGAGCCCTGGTCTGGAAAGATCCCACATGCTGCGGAGCAACTAAGCCCGTGAGCCACAGCTACCGAGCCTGCGCGTCTGGAGCCTGTGCTCCGCAACGGGAGAGGCCGCGACAGTGATAGGCCCGCGCACCGCGATGAAGAGTGGCCCCCGCTCGCCGCAACTGGAGAAAGCCCTCGCACAGAAACGAAGACCCAACACAGCCAAAAACAAATAAGTAAATAAATTAAAAAAAATAAAAGACTGTCTTGGCTATTCTATATTCTTTGCATTTCCATTTGCATTTTAGACTCAGCTTGTCAATATCTACAGAAAATCTTGCTGGGATCTTGCCAGAGATAACCATGAATCTAGAAATCAATTTGGGGAGAACTGGTATCTTAAAAACATTGGGTCTTCAAATCGATGAACACAATATATCACTCCACTTATTTAACTCTTCTTTAATTTCTCCCAGCAGTGCCTGAGTTTTCATACAGGTCTTGCACACATTTTTTTCCAGAGATATCCCTAGGTATTTTATAGTTTTTAAAATGCTGTTGTAAATAGTATTTCTTTTTATATTTTAAATTTCTAATTATTTGTTGCCAATATATAGAAATATAATTGATTTGTGTACATTGATCTTATATCTTGCAACCTTGCTAAAATCACTTTTTAGTTCTAGAAGCTTCCATTGGAATCTAGTACATTCCACTGGATTTTCTACATAGACAATCATGTTGGCTGTGAAAAAGACAGTTTTACTTCTTCCTTTCCAAAATACATGCTTTTAATTTCTTTCCCTTGCCTGATTGCTCTTTACCTACAGTACGGTGTTGAAGATTACTGGTGAGAGCAGACACCCTTGGCTTGTTCTTGAGCTTAGGGGGAAAGCATTCAATCTTTAATCAGTAAGTATGTTGTTACCTATAGGCTTTTGATAGATACCGTACATCGGGTTGAGGAAGCTCCCTTCCATTCTTACTTTGCTGAGAGCTTCCTTCTTCTTTTTTTTTTTAATGAATAGGGGATGTTCAATTTTGTCAAATGCTTTTTACGTATCTATTGAGATGGTCTTATGGTTTTCTTTTTTAGTTTGTTCAAATGGTGAATTACATTATTCCTTTCTAAATGTTAAACCAATCTTGCATTCCCGGGATAAACTTGACTTGGTCATAATTTATTATCTTTTTAATCTATTGTTAAATTCAATTTGCTAAAATTTTGTTTAGAATTTCTGCATCTATGTTCATAGGGGATATTGACTTGTAATTTTCTTTGCTTATAGTATTCTTCTCAGATTTTGATAACAAGTAATGCTGGCCTCATAGAACAAGTTGGAAAGTACTTCCTCCTCTTCAATATTCTAGAAGCGTTTGTATAAAAATGGATTGTTCGGGCTTCCCTGGTGGCGCAGCGGTTGAGAATCTGCCTGCCAATGCAGGGGACATGGGTTCGAGCCCTGGTCTGGGAAGATCCCACATACCGCGGAGCAACTAGGCCTGTGAGCCACAACTACTGAGCCTGCGCGTCTGGAGCTCGTGCTCTGCAACAAGAGAGGCCGCGACAGTGAGAGGCCCGTGCACTGCCATGAAGAGTGGCCCCCGCTTGCCGCAACTAGAGAAAGCCCTCGCACAGAAACAAAGACCCAAACACAGCCAAAAAATAAAAAATATATAAATAAATAAAAATTTAAAAAAAATAGAGAAAACCTTACTTATAAAAAAAAATGGATTATTTATTCTTGAATATTTGGTAGAACTTACCAATGAAACCATCTGGGCCTGGAGTTTATTTTGTGGGAAGGTTTTTATCTACAAATTCAATTACTTTAGTAGACATAGAGCTACTCATGTTACCTATTTCTTCTTGAGTGAGCTTTGGAAGTTTGCATTTTTTAAGAAATTTGTCTGTTTCATGTAAGTTGTTAAATTGATTGGCATAATATTGTTCATAATGTTCTCTTATTATCCTTTTAATGTCCATAGTATCTGTAATGATGTCACTTCTCTCATTCCTGATATTGGTAATTTGTCTCTACACTCTTTTTTTACTGGTTCAGTCGGGCTAAACTATTAACAATTTTATTGTTTTTCTCCAAGAACCAGCTTTTGGTTTCATTGATTTTCTGAATTGTTTTCTCTGTTTTGTATTTCATTGATTTCTATTCTGATTGTTATTTCCTTTGTTTACTTTGAGTTTAATTTGATATACTTTTTCTAGTTTCTCAAGGTGGAAGTGGAGTTCATTAATTTTGAACTTTCCTTCTATTCTAATATAGGCATTTAGTGCTATAACTATCCCCCTAAGTACTGCTTTAGTGGCATATCACAAATACCTAAGTTCAGGGAGTCCACTAAACTCAGCCTGGGTTCCCCCTTCCTGTATAGCAGTCTAGAAGCTCTCGATGCAGTAAAATGGGGCACTCATAGGGCTTCTGATATCTTGTGTCTTGAAAGCTGTTGCTTATAATATTTTGTCTCCGCCCCACCTTTTTTTTTTTCCATAGAGGGTAAATCTAGTCCCTGTTTATCGTGGTTGGAATAGGAGGTCTCCCCCTCATATTTTGTAGTGGATGAGTGAGAAGTTCCCCTTATATGGAAAAATCACAATTCCTTTAACTATTATCCTATCACTGAAATCTAGTTTTTACTATTATGAAAATCATATGTCTTAGTTCACTTCTGCAGATATTACTGAATAATAATCCTAGATATGGAATTATTTGTTCAACTACATTAGATTTTGACAGATACGGCCATATCTAAAATAATGCTGGACAGACAATTGTGATATACTTCATTTCAAACTAAGGACCACAGAATTATGCCAATAATAATTTTTAAAAAGAGCATCTCTGTATAGTCCTTTTGTAGGGAATGTCATTGTCATGCTATGAACAAATAGTGAATCAGGATAGTCTAGGTTATGCTGCATAACAAATAACTGCAAACCACGAGGATTTAACACGACAACGGTTTAATTCTCACTCATGCTATGTTTCTCTCATAATTCAGCTGGGAGCTCTGGTCCCTCTTGTCTTCATTCTGGGACCAAGAATAATGGAACAGTTACTATCTAGAAACTTATCAGTCTGTGGCAGAGGGGAAGAGACAGTGGGATGCATAATTGTATCTTATGCATCTAACCTCACGTCAATTCCATTCTCATTTCATTGGTCAAAGCTCGTCAAAATGGCCACACTCAAATTTAGGTGGGTGAGAAAGTGCAATTCTATCACATATCTAGAAGGAAAAACCTGGAATATTTGGGAACAGCCATAAGGACTGTCATATTAGTAAAATTGTGCAACCAAAATGTCACCAAAAATATTTTCAAGGATAAAAGAATGTCTCACTTTGGGGAATTATCAAGTTCAGGAAAGGACTGTCCCCAAGACTGCAGTCACTTCTGACACCAACTACAGATATCAGGGATACCCAAGACCATCTTGCTTCTGACACCATTCAGGTAGTTCTCAAGACTACCCTCAGATTGATAATTTGCTATAAAGACTCACAGAACTCACTGAAAGTGGCTATACTCATGGTTATGGTTAATTACAGTGATAGGATACAGATCAAATCAGCCAAGGGAAGAGATGCATGGGGCAAAGACCAGGAGAGTTCCCCATGCAAGCCAGCAGTTGTCATCTCCCAGTGGAGTCATGGACAACACTAAATTCTCCAGGCAACAATGTATGGCAATATACATGGAGTATTGCCATACAGGGAAGCTCACCCGAGCCTTGGTATGCAGAGTTTTTATTGGGGTTTGGTCACATAGACATGGTTGACTGCCTGTGTGACTGATTACTCGCCAGCCCCTCCAGAGGTAGAGATGATACCACACGGCCCAAAGCCCTCACCATAAATCACATTGTTAGACTATTTGGTGTGGCCCAAAGCCCCAGGTAAACAAAGACACTCTTATCAGGCAGAACATTCCAAGGACTTAGAGATCACATTATGGGAGCTGAGGGTGAAGATGAGACCTCTCTTCAGGTAAGGATAAGTCTGTACTACACAGGGGTTAAATCATATTTGATTCAATATCATTTCAGAACTCTACAATTAAATTGTCTCTGTATCCTACTGGAAAGAAAAATACATTTGAATTATATCAGTAATAGTTGCTACTGAATAAAAAGTCTTTTTTTTTGGTAGTGTGATGGGAAAAAACAATGTCACATTTGCCAAACACTTTACCTATATAAAAAGACCCTCTAAAAGTTGTTTTTGTTACAGTTTGTCCCAATTGAACCCTAAAATCAATATAATTATGCTCTGAAGATCTATCCTACCTTCCTTTTAAGAACTTGGTTTTTAATATTTAAAAAGATATATAAGCTATTTTCTAACTAGGTTAAGACTTTTTGATTTCACTACATATTCCTTTAGATTAAGCTTTCCCCAAAGGAAATTAGTAAAGGTAAAATTAGTAAAGTAAAAATTAAGGCTTTTAATTTTAAAATCAGCAATGCCTGTTAGTGTGTCCCTAAATGTGGAAGAACTTGCTGCTGTTTTTACTGTATTCAGACACAGTATGAAGCCCCTGTAAAAAGAGGGAATTATGAAATGAGCATTTCTAAATGGGTCAGGGTTAGTCATCACTGACAATACTGATTCAAAGCCACTATCCTGTTTTGAAAAGTGAATAAAATCAAGGGGATTGCATGGAGCTCAAGATTTCATAAACACCATGTCCTATCTGGTGTAAGGTAGCCTTGTTTTGTACCATCTCATGGATCTGAACTTATCATTTCTTAAAACAGAGAAGAAAAATGATTTTGAACCTGTTGCTTTTCACTAATGCTTTTCTAGTCAAGCTTTTATAATGCAAAGTCTTTAAAATAAAGTATAACTTTGAATTATGTTCAACTTTGTAGATTACCTGGTTTTAAAAGCTATAACTCAAGTAAATGATTCTGCAAATATACTTTGTTTTAAAGAGAAACTAATTTATTGCTATGTTTAAACATTTCATAGAAATACTTCGTTAATTTGGAGATACTTTTCTGCAGTCACTTTATTTATGAAAGGCAAAATGTATATTATTAATTTGATTGTCAGCACCAATCCGGGATTATAGAGAGAAACAGGGTCAGCCATTTCAAATCATTTGATAAAAGTAGGTTAGTAGGTCATGTTTTATAGCTGTCCTGGTGATCAGCCATTTCTAGAGCATTTCAGAAAGTAGTCATTAGCAAGAATGAAAATGTCTTAGCTTTTTTAACAAGAAGAAAAATTTAACGCTGAAATATTTTCCTTATATAGAGCAGTAAACACTTTCAATGTATTAAATTTTCTTGTTTATGACGTTTTCCTATGTTAATTTAAAATCTTTGAAAAACAACACATCTTAAGATTGGAAATTAACTACACAATAGTTTAATTTGACTTACTGGTTTTAGAAAGAAAATGCTCCAAAGTAGGGTTTTTTAAAAAAAATGATTATTATTCATTATCATAAGGGATATACTATATTGCCAGTCAATTACATTAGATCATAAAAGTAGAACAATTGTCAGAGGAAATAGAAAAAAATACTGTAATATTTAGGGGAAGTAATATTTTAAATGCCACAGCATAGCAGCAGACTGGCAGCGAACACACCAATCAAGTACCCAAACAGAAATAGGGCAGCTCTTTGTTACCAAGGTAATAAGGAGACACTGAAAACACAGGCTCATAGACATCAACAGAGTTCGTCACTCAACACCGATGGTAACCATGCAGGACAGAGAACAGAGCAAGAACAAACTGAGCCACACAGTCATCTGTGCAACACAGCCAGATGCTCACGACAATGATGTTCACTACTGCTCACGTCACTGCTGATCACACACCTACCACCAAGGCTCCTAGATGGTGGTATTAATTAAACTACTGCATCAGTAGACATTCAAACAGAACACAGCATGTCTGGTTTTTACATTTCCCTGTGTGGACTCCCCCTGTTGAGTAAAATTATAAAGCTCAACACTTAGAGAGAGAGTTACATCTTTAAATCTTTCAAATGAGTATTCTTATTTGAGCCTTACAAAACTGGGGTGAGGTGTGCAAAACATGTCAAATAAAAATCTAAGTGAAACCACTTTCCGGACCACATGCGTACCCAGCACGTGGCGTGGTGTGCTCTCTAAGATGGTCTTTGAGGAGGAGTCCAGGCTTTTGAGAAGGCACAAAGCTTTGGGCTTAGGGGGAACGATTTTCCTCCAGAAGCGGGGAGCAGATCTCATGTGTGAGAACTGGAGCTATTTTCTTCCCTTGATGGTGATTCACAGAATATGTATTCAGTTTGGGTCAAATCATAGTGAAAGAGTATATTTTAGATCCTCAAATCCTTGTTGAGCATTTTTGCCCTTATGTTTAATAAAAGATGTTTTCTCTTCAGAGAAAATTCTGTTACTCATATTCCTTTATCAACATCGATCACACCTTCTTGCCTTTAGGGAACTTTTCAAATCTTTGAAAGGAAATCATGACAGCATCCACTATTGAATGAAGTGTGTTTCATTAAGAGCAAGTTGCTGTTGAGTCATATCCTGAAAGTGACTCGTTCTTTCTAGCAGAAAAATTGTATGGGTACTTCAGAGGAGAACCGAGTCAAACTCTTATTATATTGATGTATTTCCCTTTGGAACAGTTTTCATTTTGAATCCAGAAAAAATAACAAATATCAAGCTTGTAGAATGCCATGTATAGGTTACCTTTGACAAGTGACGGTGATGATGTGCAACTACTTCACTGACTTCTGAGTATAATTCAGTTGCATTTCCTTGAATTAACTACCTAGAAAATTATGCTAAAAACATTAATTTATAAATCACAGCATTTCTTATGCAATATTCATGGCATCCCTAGCACTTTTCCTAAATGTTCTCAACGTAGAGTTAGAACATTATCCATGAAAGGTAAAGGATTTGAGTAAAAGTTCCTTTTCACAAACTCAGACTGCCCTATATTCTGGACGTTGTATAAAACCTATTTTCAAATAGCCTAAATTTAATTTAAAAATTTTTGGCTAATATTCCATAGAAATATGTTGAGAATTATAATGACTTTACTCCTGAATTATGCAGAAAAAAAAATCCCCGAATAGTTTTTAAAACAAATGCTTCAAATTTTAAACTTTGGTATGCAGCCTCTTGTAAAGCAGGAAAAATGATGGGAAGGCATCACCTTTCTCTAACCAGAAGACATCACATTAGCCTGTTCTTTTAGCTTTGGTTTGTCCTACTCCCAGCCCAAATCACAGACACTTTTCTAAATATAGAACAATAACGTATAATGATGTTTTGAGTACACTATTTAATTATGTCCTATTCCATGGCAAAGACTATGGATGCAGTCTCTGGTTTTCCCTTGGTTCCTCTGGCTGTAACCGAGCAGGACCCTATGGGGCCTTCCTGGGACAGGCCTTCCCCTATATCCTCTGCTTTAGCTCCTCTCTGAAGTGCCTAGATAACAGTATTTGATGCAAATTTCCTGAGTTGTTTTGTGGATGTGAAACCCCACACCACCACCACCAAATGGAAGAACTACTTGGAGACCATGAGCACATAGCCCCAGGCCTCCTGGAGCCTAAGCACTGATAATGTTAACCCCTGTGACAGCACCCTGCTGCCTCACCATCAGCCAATGAGAGAACTGTGCACAAGCTGATCACTTACCCTGTGACCCCCACCCCCCATCTCCTGGCCTTTAAAAATGCTTTGCTGACCCTTCGGGGAGCTCGAGGCTTTTCAGGGCGTGAGCCACCTCCTCCCCTTGCATGGCCTTGCCATAAGCCTTTCTCTGCTCCAAACTCCAACGTTTCAGTTTGTCTGGCCTCACTGTGTGTGGGGCACGTGAACTTGCGTTAACACGGCCACTCCCCTCCTTGGCCGCCCCCTCTCCCAGCTCCTCAACCTCTGCCCCGGCTCAGTTCTGGGAGCACTTTTTTCTCTATTTATGCTGATTCTCTTGGTGACGTCACCCCTTCTCCTGACTTTAAGTTCAATCTACATGTTATTGACTCCCATGTCTAGATCTCCGGTCCTCCCCTCTCTCTTGAACCCCAGACTTTTATATCCAGTTCTCTCTTGGACTTGGATTTCTGATAGTCATCTCAAACTTGCACCTGGAGTGACTTCTAGATCCTCTTCTTCAAAACCTGCTTCTCTTGCTGTTTTCCTATCTCAGTAAATAGCAACACCATGTTTTCAGTTCAGGCCCAAAACTTTAGAATTCTCTCTTTTCTTTCCGTAAAATCTGTCAGCAAATCTCAGCTCTAACTTCAAAACATGTCCAGAATCTGAATACCTCTCCTCACCCTGACTGCCACAGTCCTGATCCAAGCCACCACCATCTCTCCTGAGTGTTTGGTGGCCCCGAACAGCCTCCCTGCCTCTGCTCTTGCTGCTGCGATGCATTCTTAATGCGGTAGCCAGAGGACTCCTGTGAGAATGTCAGGTCAGCGATGTCACTCCTCTGCTTGAAACCCTCTAATGGTGTCCTTCCACTCAGAGTAAAAGGCAGTCCTTATAAGGACCTAAGAAGCCTCCCTGCAGTCCGCTGTCTGCCACCCCATCCCTTTGACTTCATCTACTACCTCCTCCTTAGTCCGTCCCTCACTCTACTCTCTATTCCTCAAACCCTCCCAGTAGACTCTTGCCTCAGGGCCTTTGCTATTCACTTTGCCCTCTATCTAGAATGCTCTTTCCATAGACATCCACAGGGCTTACTCCCTCTTCTCCTTCAGGGCTTTACTCAAATGTCACCTGCTTTATTTTCTCCTTAGTACTAACCACTGTGTAATATACTATATGTTCTGCTTATCGATTGCTCCCACTGGAATGTAAGCTCCAGGCAGGCAGGGATTTTCGCCTGTTTTATTCACTGCTGTATCCTCACTACTTAGAATAGCTCCTGGCACATAGTAATTACTCAAAGCATAATTGTAAAGGCATGAGTAAATGAATGTCTTGTCATCTCGCAAAATTGTTCCAGTAGACAGAAGATGGGTAGATGGATGGATAGACAGAGCAAGACTATATATAGATAGGTTGGTATAACCTGTCACTACCACTCCCCCACCCCTACTCCAACAAAAAACAGCACAAGTACTAAGACAGAATTACAGACAGAACTTCTCATTTTAGGCTAAGGACAGCATATAATCATTACACATTTTATATTTTTCAGAAGTTAAGTATTAAATAATACCTTTCATTTGAACATCTTAAAATGTGTTTTAAAAAAAGAGTACCATAATTACATGTACTTATACATCACTTTAAACATCAGGTAGCAGTAGAAGGCCTAATGGATTCAAAATCTCACTGGCTTTTGACACCTTTGTAATAGAACAGAAAATGAAAGAGGAGCGCAAGCAGCAGGCTGACATTTACAATATGTCATTTAAGCCTTAGAAAGTCTATTGTTGCCTTGCTTATTAGCATGAGAAAAAAGTGAAATGACGTGTTGACTATCAACAGAGTGCCATGGCGACCTTGGGCCAGCCAGTGACCTCAGTTAACTTCACTTGGTTCTTCCTGTCTTCTTACCACATCGCAGTTGAGCAGATTGCTCAGAGAAGGCTTGACGAAGGAAGAGGGGTTCACTCTTAGCACTTTTTTCTTAACCACAAGTGTTTTCCTGAGGTCAAAGTGTGAGTGACACATACGCTCTGTGCTGACCACACTTAAAATCTAAAGACAAGTGTCCTTTATGAGACTGAGCCCCTACAAAGCTGTCAAATGTTTAGAGTGTGGCTTTGGTGCCCTGGTCTCCTAATGGCATGCCCCTCATCACCTTAAATCCCCTCTTCTCATGCCCGGAACCCTCACTCTTCTTACTTTCAAAACTAGCACACAGGAAACCTCTGATTACAGCTTAAATAAGCTGCCTCTTCCAAAGTTGTTATATGCACTTTTGGAGAGATCAAAGCCAGAAATAAAATGAATGAAGTGCCAGTGGTGACATTTCAGGAATCAACAAGTCAGGCCTCTGTGTTTGGGGGCAGGACCTTGACTGCCAATGCCCTGGAGATAGAGTCAAGTAGGCCAAACACTCACAACCCCTGCACCCCAAGCATCTCCAGCACATAGCTGCTCTACTTATTAAAATAAACTCTGCCCCATGGGTCTAAAGTCTGAAAGAGACTCCAACAGGCCATGAATCATATATTCACAGACTTCTGGAGGACCTTAGAAGCCACTTAGTGTAACTCTCCCATTTTATAGGTGAGGAAATTGAGGTTCCTAAACGTTAACTGCTGTCCTCTGAGCCCCTCAGTGCACATTCCATGTCTTGCTTTTGTGTGTGCTTGGAAATGACTGATTGCATTTCTTGCAAAAGGTCCTATAATTCAACATAGTCATTCATTCTATACATCTTAGTCAGAGGCAGTGATATTTGATTGAGCTTGTCAACCAGGATGCTCCAAAAATGCCTGTGTTCTAGGAATGCAAATCATATAAACTAATAAGAAGATTTTCAAGTTGGGCCCAGGAGGAATTAACTTGTCATCTGCCTCCAAACTAGAGTAGCCCATGACCTCAGGCACCAAGTGGTAAATCAGTATTACCTGCTTGAGCAAAGGAAAAGCATGGTGGTGTGGAGAGGACACTGGACGGGAGAAGGTAGGTATGAGTTTTAGCCCAGACTTCATCGTAGTCTAGCCATTTCACTTTTGGCGAGTACCTCATCTCTTTGGGAAATAGAAACCCTCCTAGTAAGCAACCAAACTTACTACCATCCACTAGGACAGGGCAGAGAAATGAGCAAAGCAAATGCGCCATAGTTTACTTTAAAGGAGAAATGTCTCTCTGGTTCAGTGTCTCCTCATCTATCAGAGGCTTGGAGAAACAGATTGCCTGGGAAGGCTGAGAGCACACTTGTGCCACCCCAAGTCTTTCCAGCTCTTTTCTGTGGCCAGAAAATGGACACCAGGTGGCAACCAAGAAGATCCCTCCCCAAAACCAATTTCAGTGGTAGACATGTGATCTGTACGCAAACAAGGATAGTACCTACTCCCCTTAGCAACAGAGATAGGGCCAAAGGGTAGCCATGTGACCAAAGCAGACCATTCTCAGATTTCCTCAGATTGGTATACAGATCTTGGGAAATAGGAGTCCTTTCCTCTAGTTAATAAGTTGGGATGGTACAAATGTGAGGTTACAGTGGCTCCTTCCTTTGAGCCCATAGTGGAAGTCCATCTGCAGGAGGAGAGGTAAGGCCAACACAGAGATAAGCAGAGCAGAGAGAAGGACAGTGTTCCAACAATGCTGTCTGATTCCCAGACTCAGCCATGCCTGAAGATGTCTGACTTGAAAAATTCTCTTTTTTGCCTGAATTAGTTTTAGCTGGATTTCTGTCACTTTTGATTAAAAGAATCCTGAGTAATACATCCTCTAATTTTTCAAATGGGGAAAGTGAGGTTCACACAGAGGGAGTGATAGACTCAAGGTTACACACCACACTGGGGACAAAATTTGGACTTGAAATCAGATCTATTGATTTCCATTCCAACACATTTTCTACTGCACAGTGCTTTATATACTCTATCTTGTTAATTATTCAACACTTTCTAAATAAAGTACAGGTCTTTTTCCATACCATACTGCATCATGGCAAAATTCATTTATTTAAGCAAAAGATGAAGGATCATTTGCCAAAGATTCTATGATATGATAAGAGAATTTAAACTAATTGATTTGTGCCTAGGTAACTCCAAATAAAAGATTTGATCATGCCAGGATCAAAGGTAGAAACCATGTACTTGATTCTATTCTTTTGCCAATGGAACACCTACTGTGTTCCAGGCACAGAATAAGGTCTTTTATAAATGTATTCATGTGTAGTTACTTCACACTGGGTTCAACGCATAGTTGAAACTCAGTATACACAGGAAGGAAGGAAGAAAGGAAGGAAGGGAGGGAGGGAGGGAGGGAGGAAAGCAGGTAATAAGGGGGAGAAAGAGGAAAGAAGAAGAAAAGTAGAGTGGGTTTCAAGTAAAAATCAATTGTTTTTTGTACTGTTCAACAGAGCGTATATTAATAACTAGTATCTTACAGTAATCTCAATAAATGCCATGAAACCTAGTCTGCTATGCCACTACTGCTTCTCCTAAATTGAACAGAAGAAACCGTGAGAAGAGAAACCTCAAGTCAGAGCCTCAGACGACAAGCCCATCTTTGGAGGACTGAACATTAGGAACAAATAAGGTAACAGAAGATGGTGACTCTTGATAAATGCCCTAATTGTAGTAGTTCCATGAACTGGTTACGACAGGTCTCAGTCACAAGTAGTAATATTCATTTACAAGGGCTGTAGAATAAACTGTGTGAAAATGGGCGGTTCCTGGATTTAGTAACACAATGAATAATGTTTTAGAAAACTTGAGCACTTGATGATGAATAGATTTTAAGATTATTCTATTTGAATTATTGTTTAGTATGTGTTATTATCATTCTTTGTGATCAGACTTTTTAAACCACAACCAGGATGAAGACAAACGGTAAAAATATAAGTTTCAGGGTCAGAAAGTAAGATGGTCATCAGGAGAATATGTTTTGCATGGCTTTGTAAAAGTACCCAGACACTTTCAAACTTGCTCTTTTCTAGTTTTAAATTCAGTAATGAAAGACAACACCCCAAAAGATTCCTTAATATCATAAACACAGAACTGAAGGGCATCCTTTACCATGTTATATAATTTAGACATTATAAAAAGGAAGGGGTGGGGAGATTTCACTCTCACCCTCATCAAATTAGCAAAATAGAATATACTATGTGAATTATTTGTTAAAATAAGTTTTTCTTTAGGTAAGAAATCTTTGCCTTAACTCATATGGTAATCTAGACATCAATAGTTTCCATCAATGGTTTTATATTCCATGTAGAGTACATTATAATAATTATTTCTGAACTTTTGAAATACTGATAAAACTTTATATAAGCATGACTTTTGTTAAGATTCGCCAATGGCGCTGATATCAACTTGCCATGTCATTTATTATTGAAAAACTTATGAGTGTACGGTTCACTGTCCAGCAAACTGCTCACTGGTTTCTTGTGCTTATTCTTCCCTCTGCGTGTGTCGAGGGCCACGTCACTGTCTCTCAGAGAAACACTAAAGACTTGACTTTGCCGGTCAGCAGTACAGTCTTTTTATGAAACACCTACAATAGCACCACATGCATCTTCACCATTCATTCTTTAATTCAAGTGTTCATTCAACAAATATGTGCTATTCATTGTTCAAGACTCTGAAAACAGAGGTGGACCAGACAGATATGGTCCCTGCTTTTGGAACTTTTATTCTTGAGAGAGAGAGAGGAAATGTTTTCATTAAAAAGATGATTTAAGAGGTTGGTAAATGCTCTCAAGAAAACAAAACAGGTAATATGATAAAGGGTGTGGGAGGAGGGCGGTATGAATAGGGGCATTTAGAAAAATCCTTACTGAGGAGGTGACATTTGAGCTTGAACATGGATGACAAGGAGCCGGCCTGCATTTCCCAGCATGAGGGAACATCAGGAGCACAAAGAATGGACTGGCATCGTGTAGGAGGGAAAGAGAGAGAGTGACCATGAGTGAGCGTGATAGGCTGAAGAAGGAAGCAGGGGTCCCAGCATGCAGGACACTGTGGGTCACGGGGTAGCAGGTGGTGGGGGCAGCTGAAACTCTGTGCTAAGGGTTTGGGGAAGACAGTGAGGGTCTTCCAGGGCAGTGATATCCGATTCTTGTTTTTAAAAGATCCCTCTGGCAGCTGGTGGGTAATGGATCATAGGGAGAAGCTTAGGAGTGAGGAGGGGTGCTGGTTCTGTTTATGTAGGTTGGATCCTACGCAAGGAAGGCAGGCAGAGTAGGTGGGTGGGCTTGAAATCCAGCTTTTGCACCACTCACCAAGCCCTGTGTCCAGCATGGGCCTACGTTCGCCTGGAGAAAGGCGTATATTTTTCTATCACACGTAATGCACCATATGGGCAGGAAGCAGCCTCAGGAGTGAGAACAGTGGGCAAGATATTGAAATAATCTTTGTAGGGATAATAGTTATGGTGGAGAAAGAAAGAAGTGGGTTTAGGATATGCCTGGATGAAGAGCTGGCAGGACTTACTGATGGATTAGATGTGAGAGGCGAGGGGAAAGGAGAAGTCAGTGCTGATCCTTAAACCCATGGGGTACGGTGCTGTCACTGACTGAGGGAGGGAAATCGGGGAGTGGGCCAGCTTATTTTTAGGAGAGGGGTCAAGAATTCAATTTCGGCAAAGTTAGCCTAAGATGCATGTTAGGTGTCAAACAGTCAGACACATGAGTTGAGGAAATTTTTGACTCTATTAAGTATAACTCAGAAGTGTGAAGAGATCATAGCCTCTTACATCTTCCTCAAGATTCCTGACCCACTGACGGATGGGGACAGGTGGAGGAAGAGAACTAGAGTCAGCCCGGTCTGCTATTCTTCAACCGAGGGAAGAATTTAAACAGGTTCCATCTCTCAGATTTCCATCCCATCACTCCTCTCTCCCCCAAGATGCTGGGCACCCATGGTGCACTCCCAGCAGTGCCTGGCAGGAGTCTTTGTTCCTTTTGGTGTCCTCTACCACCTCCGGATTCTGCAGCAGTGCACCTTGTTTGCATGGCCCTGGTCACTGCTTGCCCTGCCGGTGTTCACTGCTGAAACTGGCAGCCTATAGCTGGTGAGAGCTCGGTTAAGGCTCTGGGACTCCCTGCGTGATTCAGCCTCTTGTCAGCTGGCCCTGTACAGCCCTCTGGGTGCCTGCCATATTCTCCACCCAGCTCCTGACCTGAACCACACTGTGGCCCTATGAATGTTTACTAGCTCTCTACCCAGCCATGGTCCACGGACACTTTGGGAACATTTGGGCATTTCTGAGTCCCATCCTCATCACATGGGAACTGAGGATAGCTTTAGAGAGTGACCACCCAGCCCTGTCTCTGCCTGACCATGCCATACCACTGATTTTACTCTGATATGTTTGTCCACCATCTGCCTCCCATCACCCAAGCTGGCATCGGGCCCAGATGGGAGACGATCTCCTCTCTTAGCCTCCAAAGTAGACTGAACAAAAACTCTCATTGTCTGCCTCTTCTGCCCCACCTTCTTTTCCCAACAAGCCCTTGGTACCAGAAGAGGTGGGCTTCCAACTTTCATTCATCCTGTTCCATTCTTCTCCTGCCCTGGGAAGCAAGCATCACAGCCCAGACAGCAGAGATGGGGTGGGGGCAAGGAGAATCTTCTCCCTATATACAGAATTCTAATATAGTTGAAGGATACAAAAATTCTTTCCAGTCACATTGCTACGGCCAAGGGATTATGGGAAATGGTGAAATGATTATTCAGAGGGAAATGCAATCTACACATATTTAAATATATTACACTTGTAACACAAGTGTAGAGCTCACTGAAACTGCCAGTGCTGGAGATACAACTGAGAGAAACCAGCATGTGGATGGGGTAAAGCCAGGAATGAAGGAGAGTATCTAAGTCATGTAGAAAAGCGCTGAGAGCCCAGAACCAAGTGCTGGGGCAATCTAGTACAGAGAGGCTGGACAGGGCCAGGAGCCAGCAAAGGACACTGAGAGGTAGTGCATGAGGTAGAAGAAAGTTAAGAGCATGTGCTGTCACTGGGGCCACAAGAGGAGCAGGCTTCCAGAAAAAGGGAGTGTGCAACTGAATCAAACATTCCCAGGGGGACAAGCCTATAAAAAAGACCCTACCCACAGTCTGATACTGACCCTGACCCTACCTCAGACCCCCAATGCTTCCTTAGACGGATAATAAGGACAAGTTGGAATGAATAAAACAAATACCTTATCTAAAAGGACCATTAGTAGCAAAACTTCATAAAATCGTGTAACAATTGTTAACTAAGATGATACTCTATTCAGCAATTTCTGCACTCTTTGAGCCAAACTGAAACCCCACCAGGATGACTGAAGTGAACACTGGCTATTGGAGATCCCCCGCCGTTACTGAGAACTTTTAGAGGTACTGCACAGGATCTCCAGTCTGCCTCTTATGCAGCGTCATGAAGAGCAAGGGGACTTTCTTTCTTTGCTTTGCTTATCTTTTTTTCTGAAATCAACTTGGAAAACACATTAGTCTTTCATTCTTTTAGGCAGACACTAAAGCACATGGTTTTGTGGGTGAGGCCTCTGCTGGTTCCCATGCTTGGTGTCCCAGGCGTTCTGGAAACAGCAGAAATGTAGCCAGAGATGGTGCCTTTTTTTCCACCAAAAGGAGCCGTGAAATAAACCCCTAGGATGTGCATGGTGCCTGTGGCCTGATACTTCTCCCCACCATTGCTCTGAGTTCATGGTGCCTGCTACCCCTACCCTGACCTTCACTTGTAACTGTGACTGTGGCCACAGTAGTTTTATTAAGTTCCTCTATTCCATTTTACCTGTTTAATCAAGTTAATACTATCTAGACTATGGAAAGAACAATACAAACAGTGATTGAGTTTGAATTGTTTACTTTAATGGTCAACCTGAGAGACAGAATGAGATAATACAAAGAGCATGGGTTGAATCCTGGCTCTGCCTCTCACTAGCTTAGTGACACTGGAGGTCTAAGTAATCCAGTGGGTTGTGGGGTGGGTAGCGAGAAACCTGCCCTCTAAGCTGGGCTGGGTTTCTAGGACCTGTCACTAGCCGTGGAGGAGGAGCAGGGCCATTGTACCCCCTCAGGGAGCTAGAGATAGAGCAGGTTACTATAAAAGGAGCGGGCAGACTGTTGGTGGGAATGTAAATTGATACAGCCACTATGGAGAACAGTATGGAGGTTACTTAAAAAACTAAAAATAGAACTACCATACGACCCAACAATCACACTACTGGGCATATACCCTGAGAAAACCATAATTCAAAAAGAGTCATGTACCACAATGTTCATTGCAGCTCTGTTTACAATAGCCAGCACATGGGAACAACCTAAGTGTCCATCGACAGATGAATGGATAAAGAAGATGTGGCACATATATATAATGGAATATTACTCAGCCATAAAAAGAAATGAAATTGAGTTATTTGTAGTGAGGTGGATGGACCTAGAGTCTGTCATACAGAGTGAAGTAAGTCGGAAAGAGAAAAACAAATACCGTATGCTAACACATATATATGGAATCTAAAAAAAAAAAAGGGTTCTGACGAACCTATGGGCAGGACAAGAATAGAGATGCAGATGTAGAGAATGGACTTGAGGACACGGGGAGGGGGAAGGGTAAGCTGGGATGAAGTGAGAGAGTGGCATGGACATATACACACTACCAAATGTAAAACAGATAGCTGGTAGGAAGCAGCCGCATAGCACAGGGAGATCAGCTCCGTGCTTTGTGACCACCTAGAGGGGTGGGATAGGGAGGATGGGAGGGAGATGCAAGAGGGAGGAGATATGGGGATATATAACTGATTCACTTTGTTATAAAGCAGAAACTAACACACCATTGTAAAGCAATTATACTCCAATAAAGATGTTTAAAAAAAAAAAGGAGTGAGCAGAGACAAAGTTCAATATTTTTTTGTTTTGAGACTTTTACCTAAAGTACCTAGAGCAGGTGCTAGAGACCAAGGGGAGTGGAATCCAGTAACCTTGCTTAAAATCTGCATCCTTGAGGCTGCTGAGGACAGGGCTTGTCCTCTGGGTGGAGGAAGACTCTGTGATGGCCAAGATGTCACCTAGAGGGAGGCTCTGTGCTAGCTGATGTCCAACTTCCAAGACAAGAAGGAGACCTTGCTCTTGAGCTAACATGAAATTCCATCCAAGCAGCTTAGCACTGCTTACAGCACCATCCCTGTCCTGAATAAACTATTCAATCTCTAAGCTGCTAAAGAAAAATTATACATCTAAATTTGTCTTCTATGTTTGTTAAGGACTGAAAGAAATTACATTGGCTTACATAGTCTCTGTTGGGACCCATCTCAGCTGCCCATCCTGATTATCTTTCTGAACAGCTGTCCATATGCATCAGCAGAGCAAAAAATTACCAAATATATAAAAGTACTCAGCGGTTTAATGGAACATTCAGAGTAAATAATACTGAATGAAAAGCGCTTAATAAAAGAGCATCTCTCTCCCCCACTTCCTGTGTATATATTTTTAACAATTCTTATTCTTACATTGTATCAATAAAGCAAGAGCAGGCTGTTAGGAAAGCAAATAATATGTAACAATTCTTGAAGATAAAAAATACAATTGCACAACTGAAAAGAAAAAAAACAGAACCCCAGCAGCAATGAACACAGCTAGCTTCCATCTTGCTTTCTAATACCATTCCCCAATAAAAGGAATCCGCACTCTTTGGAGAAATGGCTGATTCTAGGACTGGGGAAGCAAATAGACAAGGTGAGCCTGGAACATCTTCTGGTACCAGAAAGTAATACAGTGCTCAAAAAACTAAAAAAGCCCCAATGATAGGGTCAAAAGGGACACAGCAGACAATTTAAACATCTCCAAAGTGGCTAAAGCTGGAACAATTTGAGCAACAAAATAAATAAGGCAGTATTGGATTGTAACCCAAAGTGTAAAGTAAATGTTCATGAGTCCATACTGATATAAATAAATGAGGAGGCAAATCTCCCATGCAAAAGAATCCCAAATAATTTATGTAGATACTCAGCCCTCAAGAAAATGGAACATAGCTCCCTGCTCCTTCTGTGTGGGCTATGTATGGTGACTTCCTTCTACAGAGTACAGTACGGAAAAAGGAGAAAAGAATAATCAACAGTAAGAAACCTGACAAATGTTACCTCAGTCAGATGATCAAGGTCAACATCAGTAGGGATAAGTCATGTTGATGTACGTACCTTTGATATGATGTGACAAAAATAGCACTTGACTTCTGTGGTCTTCCTCCCAAAACACACAACCTCAGTTTAATCATGAGAAAACCATCAGGCAAATCTCAACTGAGGGACATTCTCTACAAAATGCTTGACCAGTACTCCTCAAAACTGTCAAGGTCATCAAAAACAAGGAAAGTCTGAGGAATTGTCACAGCCAAGGAGAGCCTAAAGAGACATAACGACTAAACATAATGTGGTGTCCTGGATGGGATCCTGGAACAGAACAAGGACATAAAGGAAAAACTAAGAAAATCTGAATAATGTAAGGACTTCAGTTAATAATAATGTATCAATATTGGTTCATCAATTGTAACAAATGTACCATGTACATAAGTAACAAATGTAGGAGGTTAATAGCTGGGGAAACTAGATGTGGGGTATATGAGAACTTTCTGTACTATATTCACAACTGTGTTGTAAACCTTAAACTGTTCTAAAATTAAAACTTTATTAAAGATCAAAAAAGAAGATGGAAAGATGCTGAAGTAAGGTATGGGGGAGAGTGAGCCTGAACCAAATAAACTGGTTTAGGGTCTGACAGTGGGTATCAGATTTCGGAGAAAGAGAAGTTGGATGGCTGTATCCAGGGTCAAAGAACCTTTAATGGAAATAAAAGCTTTGGTGGAATTCTTAATTAATCATTTTTATAAAAATGGTGCATGATGGGCTTCATGAGCTTATTACATACTATTTGGAATGCACGTTGAAAATTTTAAGTTAAAATATTCATTGGTGGGGAAAAAACCCTCAATAGAGGCAGTTAAACAACAGATTGGATTCTGCAGATAATTGAATTGGGAATTAAAGGACCCAATCCAAAAGTTCCCCCAGAAACCAGGAGTAAAAACAATGGTAAGAAATTTAAGGGAAAAACAAAGGCATGAAAAATAAGTTTAAGACATTTCAAAATATGTACAATAGGAATTATAGGAGGACAAAAATGAAGATTGATGATCAAAAAACTAAAAGAAAAGATTTTAATTGGAAGAAAGATTATGATCTTAAAATCAAATGGGCTATTTGCTGGTCAGGAGTAAAAAGAATAGCCACAACTAGACAAATTCTGGTGAAATTTCTGAGTTCCAAGGATGAAGATCACGTGGATAGGAAGAAACAAAAAGGTTTCATTCAGAGGAAGAAACCAATAGAAACTTCATGAAGTAAGAAAACAAAACTTAAATTATAGACTATTAAGAAATTAATGAGAGGGCTTCCCTGGTGGCGCAGTGGTTGAGAGTCTGCCTGCCAATGCAGGGGACACGGGTTCGAGCCCTGGTCTGGGAGGATCCCACATGCCGCGGAGCAACTAGGCCCGTGAGCCACAACTACTGAGCCTGCGCGTCTGGAGCTTGGGCTCCGCAACAAGAGAGGCCGCGATAGTGAGAGGCCCGCGCACCGTGATGAAGAGTGGCCCCCACTTGCCGCAACTAGAGAAAGCCCTCGCACAGAAACGAAGACCCAACACAGCCAAAAATAATAAATAAATAAATAAATAAATAAATAAATAAATAAATAAATAAAAATTTAAAAATAAAGGAATTCCTTTAAAAAAAAAAGAAAGACATTAATGAGAACAAGCAAACCACACCCCAAAATCTACACAAGGCTGCTGTGTTCAAAAGACTGGCTTCTTATCTAGTAATAACTATGTGATCCTGGGCGAGTTACTTAACTTTATAAAGCTTCAATTCCTCATCTTTAAATAATAATATCAACTACTTCCATGGTGCAAAATATGTGCCAGACACGGTTCTAGGGGCTTTATGTGTATGAATTTATTTATCTCCCTTAACAGGCCTATAATGTAGATTATATGATTATCCCATTTTACAGGTGAAGAAATAGGAGCACAGAGAAGTCACATGCACAAGTTACAAATGGCAGCAACCGTAGCTCGAGTCTGCACTCATAAACACTATGCTAAAGACTTCTTTTGAGGCCTTATGGGGTGTTATGAGGATTCAGTGAGATAATACATGTAATAGTGTACTCAATAACTGGAGCTACTATCTGTTTTAAAAATGAAGCAAACATGTGACTTAAGGAGCTAGCAGAGGAACAATAAAATAATCTAAATCAGGTAAGAAGGAATTAATTAAGGTAATAATAATTTATAATATAGCAAAAATGCTAAATTAGAATAAGAAAAATCATACACAGTATTGATAAATAAAAGCATAACTTGGTTCTCTGAAAATAATCAACTATACAACTTTCCTACAAGTTTCACCAAAGAGAAAATGTGGGCAAAATGCACAATATCACTACTTTGTTAGCAAAAATCTGGGATCATCTTCTAGGAATATGCGCAATAAAAAAAAAATCAATAAGTGAAAAACCTAATAGAGCACTAAAAAGATTACAAAAACAGAAAATGCCAGAGTTAACATCCGAAAGTCATCAGAACCAGATTTTATGGACAAGTTCTTATGAGAACTTAATTCGTTCAGCAATGCTTTTTTTTTTTTAAAGAAACGGTGGTTTTCCTTCAACCTTATTTGCATTTTCTGTTTAAGAGTCTGCGGAAGAACAGCTTAAGGCGACCTGGCGGATGTACCTACCCACTGGCTGCAGTGCCGTCCTGGGAGGCGGGCTGACTAGTCTTCAGCGGGGAGTCGCCGAAGAGGGCAGAGGGCCCCTGCGCCTGCAGCCGAGCCTGCCACCTCCGGTTGAGGGGCCGTAAATTCGGGAGCTGGAGCAGTCCGTTCACCCTGAAGTTCCTCCGTGCTCTCAACCTTTTCAGCTGTAGCCGGTTCTCCCTTTACCATCTCTTCAGGGTCTCAGTAGAAGTAGAGCAGGTGTGACTTTCCGCGGGTGTTCACGGGAGATGGCGCCGCGCAGGCGCAGAACTTCCCCGGCCGGCATCCGGCGCATCAGGTGCACTGAGTGAGCGCCCTTGCCCATGTGTGAGACGGCAACGTCCACACGGTGCAGAGGAGAGTGTGCTTTACCCAGAGACATGCGGGGCAGGCCCTGGGATCAGTAACCACCGGAAGTTGCAGTTCCCAGAAGGCTGCCTGGATCTGGTTAGTGAAGTTTCCAGGAGTGAAGTGTCCAGCAATAGGAGTGGCCCCACTGGCTGCAGCAGACTTCAGCACAGCCCACTGGCCAGTAGTCCTGGAGGATATGACATGACACCAGCAGGATTTTCAAAGGCAACAATGGCATGAGCTGCCAGCAGAAGCTTCTCCCGGTTCTCTTCAGATTTATGATGTAGATACAATTACTTTTTCTTGTGTAAACGTACTGTTCCATTTGGAAGTCAAGGTTGGTGCCACCTAAGTGGGTTCCTGATGCTAGGAGTTTGAGGACATCCCCTCCTTCATTTGCAGGACCTCAAGGGCTCCAGACATTGTGAAAGTTTTCCTTTAAGTTACGACAGGAACCCAGAACAATGCCACGGACCCCTCTTTAGGTAGAACAGAAAGGACAGCAAATAATCCAATTGCTGTGTCCCAGGCACTGTTGTCACTGGGTTTGTGGAAATGAACAAGAAAAATCCCCTGCTTTCCATGGAGCGTGACGGAACACTGAAAATTCTCAGGCTGATTAAACTCTTACAAAGTATAGAGAAAGATGGAAAGCTTCCTAACGCACTTTATGAGGATAGCATAATCCTGACCAAAACCTGAAAAAGAAAGCGTAAAAAAGGGAAAATTAAGAATGAACTTATGGATGTAGATGATGCATGTACTGTATTAACACAACAGTTTCCCCTTCCAAAAGAGAATTTGGCCTTTCCATTAATTTTTTAGTTCTGTTTCCCTGAAAACCAGATGAAGGTAAAATATCAACTGGGCCTGATTGGCAAAGTGTGTCTGCACTGGGAGGACTACCAGTGAACCATAATTCCTCATGGGGACATCACAGCCTTGGGCTCCCCTGAATGCAGGGGACTTGGAAGCCCCCCCCCCACTGGAACTTTTCCAAGAGATACTGGCTCCTATGGGGCACAAGGCCTTTAAGCCACCACCATCCTATCCCCTTGCAGTGGGAGTCTTGCTTCTTCACACCTGAGCCATCTCATGTGGAGGGCTAAAGGAACGACTCCTGGATGACCGCTCCCATGGAGAGAAGCAACGAATGCGGCCTTCCTGCAAATTATGTCCATCCTCTACCCTTCAGAGGAGGCAGGTACTGAGTGTGACCTAGGATGGTCTTGTGAGTTTGAATGTTTAGCTGAGTCCACATTTAGCTGAATGTTTGATTGAGCCTAGGAAGACCTCCCAGTGGAGGTCAAAATTCAAAAAATTCAAAATAAAGGAATAGCAAGTTGAATCCAGCAATGTGTTAAAGTGGTAATGTAGTAGGACCAAATAGATTTTATTCAAGGAATGTAAGGATGATTCAACATTTGGTAATCTATTAAAATAATTTATCACATGAATAAGTGAAAAGATAAAACTCACGGTCCTGACAGGAACTTAAAAAGACACTCTGTAAAATTGAGAGACATGTCTAATAAAAACTTAGTAAACTAGAAATACAAAACTATTCTTTATGATGAAATCAATAGCAAACATGATATTTAAATGGAAAACACTGAAAGTATTCCCAGTAAAGCGAAGAAAATGGCCACAAGGCTTGCTATGACAACAATGGCATTTCCTTAATTCTACCTGTGAAATAACAACAACAAAAGGAAACAAGACATAGAAATTGACTAAAGAAATTGATTATAGCAGCAGGGGTCAGAAAACGGGCTGGCTGCTTGTTTATTTTTAAATGAAGTTTTATTGAGACAAAGCCAGAGGCGTTAATGTATGTAATGTCTCTAGCTACTTCCCTGCTACAGCAACAGAGTTGAAGAGTTGGGACAGAGACCATATGGCCTACGAAGTCTGAAATATCCACTAGCTGGACATTTAAGAAAAATTTGCTGATCCCTGGATGAGAGGATTATTATCTTCAGATGAGAACATCTACTTACGGAAAAAAACCAAGAGAATCCATTGAAAATCATTAAAACTAATAAGAGGGTTCAGTAGTTGGTGGGTATAAGATAAAGATACAAACATTAATCATTTTTCTCTTGTGTTGGATTGCATCACTTGGCCTAGTTCCTCCCTCCTCCCCATATCCATGCTCTTTGCCATGTAACTGCTACATCTCCTCTCACCATGGGCAAGGTGCCCTGCTTTACTCATTGATCAGCCATATGACTTGCTTTGGTACTGGCATGTAGGCAGAAGTGATGCAAGCAGAGGCCTGAGATGAAACTAAGCATTGGGCTTTACTCCTACATGTCTTCCACTACCATGAGAAGAACTTTTACATGGGATTATCCCGATGGTCTCAGGTATGTGGAAGCCAGGCCCAACCTAGATTAACCAACTACTGCAAACCTGCAGATATATAAGTAAGCCCAGACAAGATCAGCAGAGCTGTTCAGTCAAGCCCACCTGAAGCCCATAAATATATGTGAAATTAACGATTTTTGTGGCATGCCACTAAGGTGTTGTGGTCTTTTGCTACATAGCAAAAGCTAACTTCTATACCTATAATATTAGCAATAACCAGTTAGAAAATGTAACCCTGCACTCAATAGCTATTAAAATAGAAAACACTTCATCTCTTTCTTTACCCTTTTTACCCAACTACCTACTCAACATGGCCCCTGGATGCTTAATAGGCATCTCAAACTAAACAGGTCCAAAACAAAATTCACCCCATCTCAACTCCTCCACTCCAATACTTGTTTCTTCTGCGGTCTTCCTTATGTCAGTTAATGACTCTTCTCTTTCTCTCTCATCATTTAGCCAGCCCACCAGCATATCTATTGGCTCTACTTTAAAAATACATCCAGATTCTGAATTATCTGTCTACCACTATTGATACCACTTTGGTCCAAGCCACCAACAGCTCTTATATAGACCATCTCAATAGCAGCCTATCAGATCTAACTGTAAAAGGCGATCAAGTCTTCCACTCTTGTGTCCCAGCTATTCTCCATGCAGCAGCTATTCTTCATGACCTAAAATATAGGTCAGATCATGTTATTCCTCTGCTCAAAGCTCTCTGATGGCGTCCACCTTATTTCGAGTAAAATCTCAAGTCCTCCTCACTGCCTATCATGCTCTATTTGATTTGCTTTCTGGCTCCTCTCTGACCCCAATGTTTCTATTCTTTCTTTAATCACTCTGCTATAGAAACACTAGCCTCCATGCTGTTCTTCCTGCATGGCAGACACACTCTATCCTCAGGGCCCTTGAGCTTTCTATTCTCACTGCCTGAAATATTCTCCAAGATATCTGCCTGACGCACTCACCCACTTTCTGTGGACCTCTACTCAAATCACTGTATCAGAGATTTAATACTGATCAAAATCACTGCCCACCTTAAAGAACATAACTCCCACCTTCTACCACTCACTGTTTCCTCACCTGCTTTTGATTTTCATGGCACTTATGACCACGTGACATATTACCAAGATATTTGTTTGTTTATTGTCTTTCTCTGCTTTCTAGAATGTAGGCTTCCCAAGACAAGGTACTTTGTTTTGCTCACTGCTTTATCCCCAGAGGCCTAGAACAATGCTCAGGATATAATAAGTTCTCAATAAATACTGTTGAATAAATAGGTAGACCTAGGAATAAACTTCACAAAACTCTGCAAAACCTGTATGAAAAAAGAAATATAAAATTGAATTGAGGGAAATAAAAAAAGGCTTGAATATATAGAGACATATCATCATCCTGGATGGAGAGATTCAATATTTCAAAGACATCATTTGTTCCTAAATTCAGTTTATATTGAACACAATCCCAATTAAAATCCTAATATGATTTTTTGGGGGAGGAAACTTATCAAAAGGATTCTAAAACCAATCTAGAGCTATAAATGTTTGAAGCCATCTAAGGCACTTTTGAAAATGACAAGTAATAAGAAGCAGGCAGATATTCCCAACCATATATTTAGATATACAGAAGAGCCACAGAAACGAAAGGTCATGGTACAATAGCACCAATATAAGTAGACATGTCATTGGGACGAATCGGAGAGTCCAGCTAAGCAGATAAATCCAGTTCACACTGCCAGCTGTGTGACTAAGGTGACTCTCAGCCTCTCTGAGCTTCAATTTCCACATCTATAAAATGGGGCTAATAAAGACTGTCAAGAGGCCTGAGTCAGATAATATACATAAAGTGCTTAACATGTCCCCTTGTATGTAGTAAGGGTTCAACAAATTCTAGTGCCTTCCCCAATGGGACCCAGAACAGGATGGACACTTACTTAATTAGATGGACACTAGTAAACTAGCCACAGCAAAGGGGGTCCCACAGTCTTTAACTAATGTAGGGGCAGGTTTCAGGTAATGATGGGCTGTGTCGATAGGAGGGTGTGAAAATTCCATCGACAAAGATAGCCTGGATTGTTATTCACCAACAGTGCAGAGGAGAAGAGGGGAGGGGAGGGAAGAGAGGATGCTGGTCTCGGAGCTCTGGAAACTGCATAGGGGCCAGTCTGGGAGAGTAGGCTCTGTGTCCATGGGACCCAGAATTTCCTTAGGAGGGATGGATGCAAGGGGAGGGTGTTGGGCACCCAGCTAGAAATCACCTCCTTGGGGGAGAAGCCCCTAAAGCGATGACAGCACATCCAGTGGGGTTTGCCCCATCACACTTGATTGGGAAATACTAACTTAGAAATAACTATTTGATTAAGAAATTAGTGCTTGAGGAATCTCATAACTAGTTATCTCTTGGTTGTTTACAGAAAAAAATAGAATGGGTTTTACTTAGAAACTGAGTGCCTTTTTTGGGGTGTATCATTTTGTGCTGTGGCTTCCTAGAACAAATAACCATTTTGTTTTATTCCCAGAGAAATAATCCATGACACATGGGTTTTTAATCACAAAACAAAAATGTCAAACTTTATCTTTATAACAAAATAAATGGTTGAGTATAGTCTTTTGTCATTTATTGTAAAATATGTTATCCATGCTAAATCTTGGTAAGCATCTTACTCTCCGATCTTCTTGATAAAATAGGTGAGTAATTAATTTCTGAGCTTGGTGTATTTCCTCTGTAAGAGATCATTTGCATATGTGCATTTTGATACTGAAAGAAATCCTAGAAGCTAAACTTCAAAAATTGTAGACTTTGCATAGATAAACATCTGCTGTTTAATGGTGTTTTGAACTGCAGAGCTATCATTTAAGTACTTTTAATTCTTTTCTTTTTTATAACTGAGTGGGTGGGGAGATGGGAAAGAATTGTTAAGAATAGTCAACTCTCTCTCTGTTTCATCCTTTACAGAGCTGGAGTTCCCACACCTGACATGCCTTCCTCATGTAGTTCAATGAGAATTGAAAAGAAGAAGAGATTAAAAAGTACTTCAAATTTCTCAAGGGACTACAGAACAGGAAGGTTTATTTTGTTCATTGCTGAATCACTTTCCTGGCTCAGGTTTTTAAAATGTTATATTTGCTCTTTTTTTGTTACTGGTCCACGGAGAACATGTATTGGTCATTTCATAAATAATATAAATTTAATAAGCTTTTACAAGATTAAATGTATTCATCATTCATTCATTTAACCAGTAATTCCTAAATACTTAATATAGACTGCACCCTGGGAATACAAATGAACAAGAGTCAGTCATCGTATTGGCTCTCATGGAACTTACAGCCCACAAGGAGGAATAGACCCTAAGACAGAATCATGCAGATTGCAAAGACTACTATGGTCATGGAGGGCTTCGTGGAGGAGGTGGCTTTTGAGTTGAAACCTGAAGGATGAGAATGGGCCATACATGGAAGAGCTGAGAAAGAATATTCCAGGCAGAACTCAGCAAGAGCAACGGCCTGGAGGCTGGACATAGAAAGAAACCAACATGACTGGAGGGTGGTAGGTGAGGGGAAAGCAGAGTATGAGCAGAGATTGGATCAGACCAGACCAAATTTCCAAATGGAAACGTGGCTCATTCCTGAAGAAGTATTCCAAATGGAACACTCCTATCTCTCCGTGAGGTAGGCCTAGGTGATCTGCCACAGATTCCTGTGTGGGTGAGTGTTGATGGTACAATGATGCTTGGAAAGGCTAGGTAACCTGCCCAAGGAGCACCAATGTCCACTGATCACCGTTCCCCAGCACCAGCTCTTAGGCGTTAGGTAGGAGGGTGGGTGACCCAAGGCTAGCTGGTCAGGCCAGGATTTGGCCCAGGAAGAAAAGGATGTTAGTTCACCCGCTTTTCTTCTGACTTCAACATGCAAAACTGTTCCCAGTAAACCAGGGCCTGCTTTAGATACCACTGATGGTGGGTCATGGCTACACGAAGAGAAGATTTTTTGCTCGTGGGACCATCAAGCTCATTCCACAGACAGCTGCAGCAAATGATGGGCCTCCAGCACTTCAGAGAATCAGGCAGCCGAAGATTCCAGGGCCCCCACTCCCTTCTCCTCTGTATGGAGGGCTGACCTGAATAACAGAAGGACAATGGGAGAAGAGACACGTGAGCCACCAGCTCCTAGCTGTGCCCTTCCCAGGAGTGGGAGATAACAGATGGTATCTTCTGAAAATGAGGAATGCGGTATGTGAACTACCCTTTTTGGTAAAGGGTCAGATAGTCAATATTTTAGACATCACAGGCTATATATGGTCTCTGTAACACATTCTTCTTTGTTTTTATCTGTTAATTATTTTTTAATAACACTTCAAAAGGATTAAAAACCATTCTTAGCTTTCAGGGCTTACACTGAATCTGGCCAAGTAGGTTACAGTTTGTTGAGTCCTAAGCTAGACTACATTGCCCTGTCAAATTTCAAACTGAGGCTACTTAGTCTGCATTACACGCTGCATAAACATTTCTTTTAATCTTTACAAGAATTCTCTGAGATAGGCCTTATATAACAACCCTATCCCCATTTTCCACACTCATCGGTGTTTTATGGTCAGGAGATGGAAGCTTGGAGAGGTCAAGACATCCACCCAAGGCCATGTGTCTAACAAACGACAGAAGCAAGATCTGAACCCAGGCAGTCTGTTCTCAGGCTTCCTGGTCTTAATCACAACACTATACTATCCCCCACCATTAACTAGAGATATGGCTTTGGACACATCCATTCGTCTTTCTGGGTACAGCCCCCGTCTGTGCAGTAAGAGGGGTCTTCCTCAGTGTGAGGGGCACACCTGATGCTGTGTGGAATGATTTCCATGGTCCATACACACAGCATTAAATAATGTTGATTCACACAGTGAGATGACTGCCCTTTCAAGTCTCTTTTAAATCTTCCAATGATGTCAGGGAAAAAGGTTCAATCTGACCCTCACATATCTTTTAACATCTCTCCAGCACATGGTAGTTTCCATTTCTATAACAGCTTTCCATTTTTACTGAGTTTCAAGGCTCAGGGTCTTCAGTAGGCAGTGATATCTAGCTAGAATTTAGTATCACTCTTCTATTCTTATTGTTACTTTCTGGTGTTGCTTTCATGGTTTTATTTTTATTGTTTTTTATGATTATTTTCTATTTATGTAAAGTGTTAGTGCTGCTATTGCTGCAATTCTCTTTTCCATTCCTTCATGGTTATAAGATTGCTCCTGAAGCTCCTGCCATCACATCCATGCCCAAACTGGAATAAGGGGTAAGGGCAGGTTTCAGCTACTTTTATCTCCTACTACCAAGAAAGCAAAAGAATTATACAGACATTGCATTGATCAGAACATGTCACATGGTCGCCTATAGCAGCAAGAGAGGCTGAAAAAGTGAATGTTTGGCTGGGCACATTGCCACCATGAACTAATCAGGGTTCTACCATCAAGGAAAGGGCATAGATACTGGACTCGGTAATAAAAGTGTTTGCCATAGGCTGGGAAGCCTTTGAACCTTCTTCTTAGTGCCTGCAGAGGACAGTCCTGGAAGTTAGAGATGCGGGAGCATTTGGGGAATTAAGCAGAAAGCCACTTTCTTTTTACCTTGTTTGCCACCAAGATAGTGTGGCCACATAGAGCCGCCAAACACCAATGAACCATCGTCGCTCGTAAGGAACAACGTGCAACGAGAAAAGCAATAATGTCACACGCTCTTACAGTAGTAAGAGTAGTGGTGAGAAATCGTATGGGTTTGTCCCCATTGGCCACTACGGCACAAAGTGCCAAGCAAAGTGCCTTTTCAGTCTCTATTATGTAGAAGAAATATTTTCTTAAGTGCACACACCTCCAAATATGTACCCTAGAAACTAGGTCTGAAATCTTATAAAATCTCAGTTTATGTGCACATTTCTTACTATTTCAAAAACTTTTCACATTCATGATTTGACCCAACAAGGATTTAGTGATGGCCCACTGTTCCCCAGGCACCTTCCCAAGTGCTAAGGATACAGGGGTGAAGTAGACCCACAAGAGATATATATCCTGATGGAAGAGGCAGACAAAAAACACACAGAGAAGCAGGAAAGCCAGAATATTAAGGACTGAACCTGGGAGTCAGACTTCTGGGTTTGAATACAAATTTTGTTGCTTTCTGGCTGTGTGGCTTTGGGCAAATTGTTTGCCTCTCTGTGCCTCAGTTTCCACAGCTATAAAATAAAATAATGAGGATAATTATACAACTTCCTTCATAGGGCTACAGTAAGACTGCTTCTTGGCTCATAGGGATTAGAACAGCTTCTCCAAAGAACCAAGAAGCTAAGGTGCAGACAGCGTTTTAAAAGGTAAAAAAATGGGGATGACAAATTAGTACAGACCTCATTTGATGACTGTACACATTACATGGTTTAATTCCCATAAAGTGCTTAGAATTGTGACTGGTATGTAATGAGTACTCAATAAATGTTAACTATTATCTTATTTTGAGCATGGCGTTTTTACTGGATGTTGCACAGTGCTATGTAAGTTCCCTAAAGACACTAAGGAATCCTCCAGGCCAGTTTTAACGGGCACTGCTGCTGCATTCTTGTGCTTAAGTTGAAGACTTCCTCCTTCAGTCACTTGTTCCAGGAAGCATTTGTGTGAGGTAGGGAATCTGGCCCCAAGCATGGAAGACAAGTTTAAGATTTGGGAGTAAAGTATAGTAAGATTGAGGTAGCAATGACGAGACAGAGCTTGCAAAATCCCTGATGACAGAACCGCTCTCCTGCACTATTTCTCATCCTCCCTGCCCTCCTTCGTCAGAATACCAGTGACTGGCTATTATATCAGCATTTCCAATAAAGTAAAAAGGGGAAAATACAGACCTGGGCTTTCATGGAAAGTATTTTCACTCTCACAACCAGAATCTCTGCCTTAAAAAAAATTATTGTTTTAAGATCTTTAACCTTTCCTGCAGCATCTTGATACCCAACTTTTTGAAAAGTGTCTTTTCTGAGGAATGGTATTTCGTGGGACAATGTAACATAGTCTTTGCCAAGTGACTCAGTTTGAGATATATACACACGCAAATATTGTTTCAATGTCAAGTGGCCCAAATTTACAGAGAAAAAGTGGGCATTGGTATCAGTTTGATGTCAGGGTTTTCCCATGTTTGCAGGGCAGCTTTAAATACAACTTGATTTGAAGGCATTTGAAGGCCAAGCTCCAGCCCCTTGTCAAGATGCTCCTGGCTGTGGTCCTTGCCTCTGCCCTGCTCCTCTGCTCCGCGGCCAGCCAGAGGTGTTTGACCTTGACAGGGATCAAGGATGTCGAGTACCTCATCAACAACCTGCAGGTAATCTGCAGAGGGGGGAACCAGTGGGAAAGGCAATTATTGAAAATTTAAGTGAAATATAAGAGGATGAAAAATGCACCACTCACCATGGGTTCTTGTTTCTCCACTTAACTTTTTTAGAAACATCCACCTTCAAACTGCAACTGCAGCACCAATGTGAGTAAATGCTCTTCTAAGATCTTTCCAAACTAATTTTAGTTTTCACATCTGGAATCTTCACTGTGAAATTTCTCTTTCGCAGGTGACTGATTGTTTGTGTCTGCCCATTCCTTCTGTAAGTATAGTAAAAGAAAATAATCTTGATCATGTTTTTTTAAAGCCTTTAAGTCAAAATTAATTGTTCTATTTGATATCTGAAATAAGAAACTGTTCCTTAGTTATAATT
Source organism: Balaenoptera physalus (assembly GCF_965194825.1). Classification (NCBI taxonomy): domain Eukaryota; kingdom Metazoa; phylum Chordata; class Mammalia; order Artiodactyla; family Balaenopteridae; genus Balaenoptera; species Balaenoptera physalus. Next base: position 64,261,986 of record NC_138890.1, read on the forward strand.
GTTACAGATTAGTAACAATTTTAAAAACCTTTCAAAATCTTGAAATTCTATGCTATTGATATATACATTTCTTTGCATTTAGTCTCCTTGAGAAGTCTGAACACTTTTCGATATTTAAAAAAGAATCTTGAATGTGTTTTTAGATTAGTGGCCATGTGCCCAATTAAATCAAACTGGGACTGAGAATATAACAAATGATATAGTTCGTATCACACTGTTTTCTAATCCATTTGCTGGTATCTCTAGGGTTGCAAAACAATGTAAATAAAATGACGTCCTTTTGTCCTTCCTCTGGCCTAAACTCTCTGCATACTTTGCCTTCTCCCTCCCTCCCTCCCTATCCTTCTGTTTAGCTGATTTAGAGTGGCTATTGCAAGGTTTGAAGCCTGCCTTCCAGGAGGATAGGGTGTCTGAGATTGTGGGTGGAGGGAAAGTGAAAAGGGTTTCCAGGGAGTCATTCCCCACTTTGGCAGAGAGGAAGCGTGGCAGGAATTTCCTGGTTAAGGTGAGGAAGCAGCACCTACCCAAGGTGCTGTTGTGCTTGACTCTCTCACAAGCCAGGCCTGGGAGAACCTGAGCTTTTCACCACAGCTGAGGTCAGGTGTCACACCCTACCATGGTCCATCTATTAGATGACAAGAGCATATTATGACTTCTGAGGAGGAACCACACATTTATGGCCCAGCCCATTCCCTTAGTTTTTAATCCATGGTTTTAGCTACTGCTGAAACAATGGCAGTATTCAACAGGCATATCCCATCAGGCTGGTGTGAAAAGGCTTTTCCTTTCTCTGTACTTTCAAACTCACTATGACAAACTTGGAACAAGGGAGCATCCTTTGAAAAGTAGACTCAGCACTGGTTGTTTCCTGGGGTCCACAGGCCTCATGTTCCCTGGGGTGCAACATACTGGAAATCTTCAGGGAGTGTCACTGTGGGAAAAGGGCCTTACCTTGAAATATTGAAGATCATTTCCTAGCCTGGCAAGGGACCTGTCTAAAACACAATGCAAGTTTAGATTACATTGGTTAAATTAAAATAGCCTCTAAAAGCATTCTCTTTGTGATTCCTACTCAAAGCTGTCCTCTGAGTGTTTCTTTTCCTAAATCCTTGTTATTTACCAGGACAACTGCACCACAGCATGCTTACAAGAGGGTCTGTCGCAGATGACCAACACCACAGTGAAAACAAGTTTCCCGCTGATTTTCAATCGGGTGAAGAAAACCGTTGAAGCCCTCCAGAACAACAAGTGTGGAGTGAGTGTGTTTTTATCTGTGATGTGCTCTGGTTAGTTATTTTTGTGTGAATGTCAATGCCAACTCCATCTGAATGAGAAAGGGTGATAAGGTTGGAACTGGTAGTTCAAGGTTGATTAGGGACATATAAGAAATTTAATCAGAGCAAGAGAATTAAAGTGAGATCTGCCCGGATGGTTCATTGTTCCCTCTCACTTTAAAAAACACTCACCCTTATGTTGGCTTTTACTTCTCTCCACCTCTTGAATAATGAAAGAATCTAGGCTGATTGTAATTAGAAGCTAAAATCTAGAGAATCAGGACTGTAACCCACACAGTTCTAAATTATCTTAGAGATTCAGTTTGCCGAGTGGATATTCTGGCCTGTAAGTTAAAGTTTTCTTTCCATTGGCCAAGGAGGTGTTTAAAGGAAGACACATCCACATCCAGGTGGAAGTTTGTCATCTGCCCTAAATGTCCATCAGTGAGTCCTCTTCTTGAGCATACACCCTGGTCGCTGGAGGAAAGGGGAGGGAGTGAACTTTTTTCATTACCGTCACCATGTGAGGGCCCCTCCTCACTAAGCTACTGAACTGCGGGGGTTTCTGCCATCAACAGCATGCAGTTCTAAATGCTTAATATATACTGTTTCATTGAATACCTACCTTAATGACAATTGTCAGATTTACCACCCTCACATTGTAGAGGAGGAAACTGAGGCTCAGTGAGGTTAACTGATTTGCCCAAGGCTGCATATTTAATAAGTGGCAGCACTGAGATTTGAACTCTGGTCTCTGGGACCCCTAAATCCCACTCTTAGTCATTGTGCTATAAAATGACCTTGGAAGGACAGCCAGAAAGAACAATAACAAAATTTTAAGCCTCAAAGCATCCCAAGAAAGTTTCCTCTAATGAGGAGATTTAGAGATTTAGGGCCACTTGATATGTGTGTGTGTGTGTGTGTGTGTGTGTGTGTGTGTGTGTGTGGCAAGCAGACCCCTGAAATCCTACTTCAAAGTCAACCACCTATGCCGCCTGCACAAAATGTTAGCGACTCCCCATCCATTTGCTCCATGCCTCAAGCCCCCCACTGCCAGCACACCCCCATCCCCACTGACCATCCCCCCCGTCCACTCACCAGGCTCTGGGCAGGGTGGTTCCTGGGGCTGCTGGGTTGCATACTGTTTTAGTCACTCTGCCTTTGTCAACTTTTATCCCAACAGTCTTTCTCCTGTGAAAAGCCATGCAACCAAACCACAGCAGGCAATATGATGACATTTCTGAAGACTCTCCTGGAAAGTTTCCAGAAAGAAAGGATGAGAGGCAGAGTGTGAAGCTGAAATGTTATTTATTCTATTTATTGAATTTAGAAAGCCTCCTCTTTAAGTGGTTGCAACTAAAAAATCAAATAAGCCATGCTAAGTCAAAATCAGTTTTAATAGTTTGTTTAAAATTTTATGTCTTTATTTTGGAATAAACAGATCTTGGAAAAAAACTGTCTGGTCTCTAGGTGCTTATTTGTTCCTTGATGCTCAGAACAAAGAAAGCTACAAGTCTGTCAATGGGCTGATGGGTCAAATACTCCTGTGATAACAGTAAGACTCGTTATCCTCAGCACAGACTTGAAGCCTCGTGAACTGGGGCTGTTAGGAACAGGGCCGCACAGCAGGAAGTGAGCGGCAGGCGAGCAAAGCTTCATCTGCCGCTCGCCATCGCTCCCCATCGCTCCCATTACTGCCTGAACCATCCCCCAGCCCCCCACACACACTCCCGTCCGTGGGGAAATCGTCTACCACGAAACTTGTCCCTGGTGCCAAAAAGGCTGGAGGCCGCTGGTTTAGAGGAATCTACTAAGGGCAGTATTTTTCTAGGTACTGGTAAAATTAAAATTGCTTCTCCCTATGGGGCTAGACCATCCTTTGGTACTTTTTTTTTTTTTTTTTTTAAAGATAGTAGTCATCTTTTTTCTTTTTTTTTTAAATTAATTAATTAATTAATTTATTTTTGACTGTGTTGGGTCTTCCTTTCTGTGCGAGAGCTTTCTCTAGTTGTGGCGAGCGGGGGCCACTCTTCATCGCGGTGCGCGGGCCTCTCACTATCGCGGCCTCTCTTGTTGCGGAGCACAGGCTCCAGACGCGCAGGCTCAGCAGTTGTGGCTCACTGGCTCAGTTGCTCCGCGGCATGTGGGATCTTCCCAGACCAGGGCTCAAACCCGTGTCCCCTGCATTGGCAGGCAGATTCTCAACCACTGCACCCCCAGGGAAGCCCTCCTTTGGTACTTTTGATGTCAATAGTACATAAAGTTCAGAGCACCCAGAGCCAGGATTCCTCAAAGGGATTTGCTCAAAGGCATTTCTGTCGGTTACAATGTCAAGAAATATCCATGTGACCTGCACAGCAAACAGGCCTTGGCCAGAGGTGAGGTTCTCTGATGATATGGGCAGTGTGGTCCCTGTAGCTTTGCAGCTCCATTAGTGACGGGGGTGGCATGAAATTCGCCCTCCACCTGCAGCCATGCCCCTCCCGCATAGGGGAAGTGGAGGAGTTTTAGCAAAGGGGGCCCAGGTCAGGGGAGTGTTTTATTATTTGGTGCAGAAATGGTGGGTCCATGGGTACATCCAATCATAATTATTTTAGTCTTAGTTTTGACAGAAAGAGCCAAGTTTCTCGGTGATTAACTGACGGTGACATGTCTATCAAAGGGCAACAAGCTGGATCTCTTAAGTCCAGAGGCTTTCTGCTCACTGGTTTGAACTTTGTCTTCCCTCAGTGCTGAAGGCCATCAGGCATGTTGCAGGGGACACAGACCTCCATACAGACAGACAACAGTCATAGTCTGTTGACCCATCGGCTTCCCGAGAAAAGGGAAAACATCACGTGGCAGGGAGGTGGGAGTGGGGTATAGGTTCTGTCGAGGAGGTTTCCTCTGGACCTCTCATAGCACGAGAATTCGTGCTCCAGCTATTACTGTTTTTATGAGTATCTCCCAGCATCTCCTATATTATTTCCTCCCCGAGACTCAGAGTCTGACCCCTAAGTGTCCTCAGTGCCCTCCCTCTTGGCACCCAGCTCCCAGCACCGGAGGCCTGCCCTGCAGCGTGGGTCGAATGCAGGGTCCGGCCGTAGCTGCTGTGCTGGCTCCCCAGCTGGCCTGTGGATTCCCATGGACAAAGCGCTGAGAAAATGGTCTATCAAATAACACATTTACTGTTATTTATTAATATTAATCATGTAATTATTAAGCCCTTACTCTATATGTACTAAGCATGCATTATCTCATTTCATCTCCTAATAAACCGTAGGAGGTAGGTATTATTATTTCTGTTTTACAGATGAGGAAATTAAGGCTCAGAAACGTTAAGTGACCTTCCCAAGGTCCCACAGGTGGTAAGAGTTAGAGTAGGGATCCAGCCCCAGCTATCTCTGGTTCCAAACTCTTTGCTCTCTCCGTTCTGCTCTTTTCTTACTCTGTGTATATTGTGTCTGTGTTGTGTTCCCTCTGACTACAGCCTGACGGTAAAAAAGATTCATAATAATATGGGTCCACATTCCATTTTCCAAAAACCTGGGGTCCAGAGAGCTTTCAGAATTCAAACTGTTTAGCTGTTTAGAAAGAGAATACTCAATTCACACTTCACACATTACATAACATCCATAGCAGGGCCTGGGGCAGGATCCTGTAATTAAACACATTAATAGTCTGCAAAAAACAGAGGAGCAATCGCGTGAGGTAGTCAGCTTTGGCAACCAAATGAGTCTCAACAAATCTTGGGCTTTCAGAGCTGCTTGGATTTCAACATTATGATAAGGGATTTGTGGGCATTTCTTTAGCTCTGGCCCCACTTGCAGAAAGGGGGGCCCTCTCTTTGCACTGGGCACCTCCAGGAGGGCCGGAGACCTCTGTGACTCCCTGGACAGCCCGCTGTGGCATCCGGGTCATGGCAGCAGGGCCTTCTCCTCTCCTCTCCTCTCTCTCGTCTCTTCCATCTGGGTTTTCTGAATGACTGGCCCCAGATGCAGAGCTGTGCCGCATTATACAACATGGTTTAGAGCCTGCAGCCTTGGAAGCCGCCCCCTCAGCAATGCTCACCCCACACGGGCATCACAACAAGGACAGACGCTGGTGGTTGGTGATGGTTTCAGAACACAACCTGGGGATGCAATCAGCTGCTGGAGAAGATGGGCAGAGAGATAAGCTGCAACCCACTGTCACAGCTTAGTCACCAGCAGAGCTTGGCGGTTTCCCTTGGCTTTTCTGCAAAGGTGGCATTACCCACTGGATGCACCCCTGCAGCCAGTTCAAAGCAGGATTCTCAGGGCCTGCCTGTGATGAGGTGCCCCGTCATTGCTCTCCTTCCTGTGCCAGAGGAGCTGAGATTTATCTAGAAGTCACCTTGGAGAAAGGAGAAAAAGAAGGACTAACATTTATTGTTTGCTGTGTACCAGGCACTCAGTTAATGATGTTTTGTTCAATATCTAGTTGGAGCTTTACAACAAGCCCATGAGGTCGGTGTAGAATTATTGTCTGCAATTATGCCTAGTGCACAGATGAGGAAAACGAGGCCCAGAAAGTTTACATGGTTACATTTCTTGCCAGGGGCACACTGCTCACAAGTGGAAAAGCCAAGATTCCAGCTCAGGTAACTGACTCAAGAGCTACATTCTTAAATCTGACCCACAGGAGGGTGTCGGCTCTCAACACAATCAGTCTCAACAACCTGGCTGCCTTGTCCAGGTAGCCAGGCCCCCAGCAGAGTTGTGCCCAGGAGATTCCAGATCAGGGCACAATGTCACTGGCCAAAGCCAAGCCCAGATGCTTCTGGCCTGAAAGCTGACCAGTCCACATCCATCTGTCTGTCTCTCCCTCTCTGCCCATCCATCCCATTTGAGGCAGGAAGATACTGTGCAGTCTCAGCCCTGCAATTCCTTTCCTACCCTGCTCCCCTCCTCATTCATCCCAGACCAACACCTTTCTTCCTCTGCAAAGGGAGCGCTCAGCAGAAATGCAAAGACCATTCACCCATTGAAAGTATACAACTCAGTGGATTTGAGTATATTCACAGGGCTGTGCAACCATCACCACAATCTGATTTCAGAACATTTTCATCACCCGCAAAAGAAACCCTGTACACATTAGCAGACATTCCCTATCCTCCCTTCCCCCAGCCTAATCAACTAATAATCTACTTTCTGTCTCTACTGTATAAATTTGTCTCTTCTGGATTTTTCCTATAACTGGAATATGACGTGTTCTTCTGGGACTGGCATCTTTGACTTACCATGATGCTTTCAAGGTTCATTATGTTGTAGCATGTATCAGTACTTCATTTCTTTTTATTTTTTAATTTTTATTTTATTATTATTATTATTATTTTGGCCACGCCATGCAGCATGTGGGATCTTAGTTCCCCCACCAGGGATCGAACCCACATCCCATGCAGTGGAAGTACAGAGTCTTAACCACTGACCACCAGGGAAGTTCTACTTCATTTCTTCTTATAGCCAAATAATATTCCTTTGCATGGATATACTGCATTTTATTTACCCATTCATCAGTTGATAGACATTTGTGTTGATTCCACTCTTTGGCTATTATGAATAATGCTGCTATGAACATTCATATAAAGGTTTTTTGTGTGAACATGTTTTCATTTCTCTCGGGTATATACCTATGAGTGGAATTGCTAGGTCATAAGGTAATGCTGTTTAAATTTTGAGGAACTGCCAAACTGTTTTCCAAAGTGGCTGCACCATTTTACATTTCTACCCAGCAATGTATAAGGGTTCCAATTTCTCCACTTCTTTGTCATCATTTGTTATTATCTGTCCTTTTGATTATAGCCGTCCTAGTGGGTATAAGGTGGTATCTCGCGGTAGCTTTGATTTGCTTTTCCCTTACAACTAGTGATGCATCTTTTCATGTGCTCATTGGCCACTTGTATAGAAATATCTCTTCAAATCCTTTGCCCATTTTTTTTTTAATTTTTGAATTTTATTTTATTTATTTTTTTATACAGCAGGTTCTTATTAGCATCAATTTTATACACATCAGTGTATACATGTCAATCCCAATCTGCCAATTCATCACACCACCACCACTACCACCACCCCTTTCCCCACTTGGTGTCCGTACGTTTGTTCTCTACATCTGTGTCTCATTTTCTGCCCTGCAAACCGGTTCATCTGTACCATTTTTCTAGGTTCCACATATATGCGTTAATATACGATATTTGTTTTTCTCTTTCTGACTTACTTCACTCTGTATGACAGTCTCTAGATCCATCCACGTCTCAACAAATGACCCAATTTCGTTCCTTTTTATGGCTGAGTAATATTCCATTGTATATATGTACCACATCTTCATTATCCATTCGTCTGTCGATGGGCATTTAGGTTGCTTCCTTGACCTGGCTATTGTAAATAGTGTTGCAATGAACATTGGGGTGCATGTGTCTTTTTGAATTATGGTTTTCTCTGGGTATATGCCCAGTAGGATTGATGGATCATATGGTAATTCTATTTTTAGTTTTGTAAGGAACCTCCATACTGTTCTCCGTAGTGGCTGTACCAATTTACATTCCCACCAACAGTGCAAGAAGGTTCCCTTTTCTCCACACCCTCTCCAGCATTTGTTGTTTGTAGATTTTCTGATGATGCCCATTCTAACAGGAGTGAGGTGATACCTCATTGTAGTTTTGATTTGCATTTCTCTAATAATTAGTGATGTTGAGCAGCTTTTCATGTGTTTCTTGGCCATCTGTATATCTTCTTTGGAGAAATGTCTATTTAGGTCTTCTGCCCATTTTTGGATTGGGTTGTTTGTTTTTTTAATATTGAGCTGCATGAGCTGTTTATATATTTTGGAGATTAATCCTTTGTCCCTTGATTCGTTTGCAAATATTTTCTCCCATTCTGAGGGTTGTCTTTTCGTCTTCTTTATGGTTTCCTTTGCTGTGCAAAGCTTTGAAGTTCCATTAGGTCACATTTGTTTATTTTTGTTTTTATTTCCATTACTCTAGGAGGTGGATCAAAAAAGATCTTGCTGTGATTTATGTCAAAGAGTGTTCTTCCTATGTTTTCCTCTAAGAGTTTTATAGTGTCCAGTCTTACGTTTAGGTCTCTAGTCCATTTTGAGTTTATTTTTGTGTATGGTGTTAGGGAGTGTTCTAATTTCATTCTTTCACATGTAGCTGTCCAGTTTTCCCAGCACCACTTATTGGAGAGACTGTCTTTTCTCCATTGTATATCCTTGCCTCCTTTGTCATAGATTAGTTGACCATAGGTGCGTGGGTTTATTTCTGGGCTTTCTATCTTGTTCCATTGATCTATGTTTCTGTTTTTGTGCCAGTACCATATTGTCTTGATTACTGTAGCTTTACAGTATAGTCTGAAGTCAGGGAGTCTGATTCCTCCAGCTCCCTTTTTTCCCCTCAAGACTGCTTTGGCTATTCGGGGTCTTTTTTGTCTCCATACAAATTTTTTTTTAATTAATTAATTTATTTATTTTTGGCTGTGTTGGGTCTTTGTTTCTGTGCGAGGGCTTTCTCCAATTGCGGCAAGCGGAGGCCACTCTTCATCGCAGTGCATGGGCCTCTCACTATCATGGCCTCTCTTGTTGCAGAGCACAGGCTCCAGATGCACAGGCTCAGTGATTGTGGCTCACGGGCATAGTTGCTCTGCGGCATGTGGGATCTTCCCAGACCAGGGCTCGAACCCGTGTCCCCTGCATTAGCAGGCAGATTCTCAACCACTGCGCCACCAGGGAAGCCCCGCCATACAAATTTTAAGATTTTTTTGTTCTAGTTCCGTAAAAATGCCATTGGTAATTTGATAGGGATTGCATTGAATCTGTAGATTGCTTTGGGTAGTAGAGTCATTTTCACAATATTGATTCTTCCAATCTAGGAACATGGTATATCTCTCCATCTGTTGGTATCATCTTTAATTTCTTTTATCAGTGTCTTATAGCTTTCTGCATACAGGTCTTTTGTCTCCTTAGTAGGTTTATTCCTAGGTATTTTATTCTTTTTTTTGCAATGGTAAATGGGAGTGTTTCCTTAATTTCTCTTTCAGATTTTTCATCATTAGTGTATAGGAATGCAAGAGATTTCTGTGCATTAATTTTCTATCCTGCAACTTTGTGAAATTAATTGATTAGCTCTAGTAGTTTTCTGGTAGCATCTTTAGGATTCTCTATGTATAGTATCATGTCATCTGCAAACAGTGACAGTTTTACTTCTTTCTTCCAATTTGTATTCCTTTTATTTCTTTTTCTTCTCTGATTGCTGTGGCTAGGACTTCCAAAACTATGTTGAATAATAGTGGTGAGAGTGGACATCCTTGTCTCATTCCTGATCTTGAGGAAATGCTTTCAGTTTTTCACCATTGAGAATGATGTTGGCTGTGGGTTTGTCATATATGGCCTTTATTATGTTGAGGTAGGTTCCCTCTATGCCCACTTTCTGGAGAGTTTTTATCATAAATGGGTGTTGAATTTTGTCAAAAGCTTTTTCTGCATCTATTGAGATGATCATATGGTATTTTTTTCTTCAATTTGTTAATATGGTGTATCACATTGATTGATTTGCGTATATTGAAGAACCCTTGCATCCCTGGGATAAATCCCACTTGATTGTGGTGTATGATCCTTTTAATGTGTTGTTGGATTCTGTTTGCTAGTATTTTGTTGAGGATTTTTGCATTTATATTCATCAGTGATATTAGTCTGTAGTTTTCTTTTTTTGTAGTATCTTTGTCTGGTTTTGGTATCAGGGTGATGGTGGCCTCATAGAATGAGTTTGGGAGTGTTCCTTCCTCTGCAATTTTTTGGAAGAGTTTGAGAAGGATGGGTGTTAGCTCTTCTCTAAATGTTTGACAGAATTCACCTGTGAAGCCATCTGGTCCTGGACTTTTGTTTGTTGGAAGATTTTTAATCACAGTTTCAATTTCATTACTTGTGATTGGTCTGTTCATATTTTCTATTTCTTCCTGGTTCAGTCTGGGAAGGTTATACCTTTCTAAGAATTTGTCCATTTCTTCCAGGTTGTCCATTTTATTGGCATAGAGTTGCTTATAGTAGTCTCTTAGGATGTTTTGTATTTCTTCTGTGTCCGTTGTAACTTCTCCTTTTTCATTTCTGATTTTATTGATTTGAGTCCTCTCCCTCTTTTTCTTGATGAGTCTGGCTAATGGTTTATCAACTTTGTTTATCTTCTCAAAGAACCAGCTTTTAATTTTATTGATCTTTGCTATTGTTTTGTTTCTATTTCATTTATTTTTGCTCTGATCTTTATGATTTCTTTCCTTCTGCTAACTTTGGGTTTTGTTTGTTCTTCTTTCTCTAGTTCCTTTAGGTGTAAGGTTAGATTGTTTATTTGAGATTTTTCTTGTTTCTTGAGGTAGGCTTGTATAGCTATAAACTTCCCTCTTAGAACTCCTTTTGCTGCATCCCATAGGTTTTGGGTCGTTGTGTTTTCATTGTCATTTGTCTCTAGGTAATTTTTTATTTCCTCTTTGATTTCTTCAGTGATCTCTTAGTTATTTAGTAACGTATTGTTTAGCCTCCATGTGTTTGTGTTTTTTATGTTTTTTTTCCCTGTAATTCATTTCTAATCTCATAGCGTGTGGTCAGAAAAGATGCTTGATATGATTTCAGTTTTCTTAAATTTACTGAGGCTTGATTTGTGACCCAAGATGTGATCTATCCTGGAGAATGTTCCATGTGCACTTGAGAAGAAAATGTAATCTGCTGTTTTGGGATGGAATGTCCTATAAATATCAATTAAATCTATCTGGTCTATTGTGTCATTTAAAGCTTCTGTTTCCTTATTTATTTTCATTTTGGAAGATCTGTCCATTGGTGGGAGGTGTTAAAGTCCCCCACTATTATTGTGTAACTGTCTATTTCCTCTTTTACAGCTGTTAGCAGTTGCCTTATGTATTGAGGTGCTCCTATGTTGGGTGCATATATATTTATAATTGTTATATCTTCTTCTTGGATTGATCCCTTGATCATTATGTAGTGTCCTTCCTTGTCTCTTGTAACATTCTTTATTTTAAAGTCTATTTTATCTGATATGAGTATTGCTACTCCAGCTTTCTTTTGATTTCCATTTGCATGGAATATCTTTTTCCATCCCCTCACTTTCAGTCTGTATGTGTCCCTAGGTCTGAAGTCGGTCTCTTGCAGACAGCATATATATGGGTCTTGTGTTTGTATCCACTCAGCAAGCCTGTGTCTCTTGGTTGGAGCATTTCATCCATTCACGTTTAAGGTAATGATCTATTTGTATGTTCCTATGACCATTTTCTTAATTGTTTTGGGTTTGTTTTTGTAGGTCCTTTTCTTCTCTTGTGTTTCCCACTTAGAGAAGTTCCTTTAGCATTTGCTGTGGAGCTGGTTTGGTGGTGCTGAATTCTCTTAGCTTTTGCTTGTCTGTAAACGTTTTAATTTCTCTGTCGAATCTGAATGAGATCCTTGCTGGGTAGAGTAATCTTGATTGTAGGTTCTTCCCTTTCATCACTTTAAGTATATCATGTCACTCCCTTCTGGTTTGTAGAGTTTCTGCTGAGAAATCAGCTGTTAACCTTATGGGAGTTCCCTTGTATGTTATTTGTCATTTTTCCCTTGCTGCTTTTAATAATTTTTCTTTGTCTTTAATTTTTGCCAATTTGATTACTATGTGTCTCGGCGTGTTTCTCCTTGGGTTTATCCTGTATGGGACTCTCTGCGCTTCCTGGATTTGGATGGCTATTTCCTTTCCCATGTTAGGGAAGTTTTCGACTATAATCTCTTCAAATATTTTCTCAGGTCCTTTCTCTCTCTCTTCTCCTTCTGGGACCCCTATAATGAGAATGTTGTTGTGTTTAATGTTGTCCCAGAGGTCTCTTAGGCTGTCTTCATTTCTTTTCATTCTTTTTTCTTTATTCTGTTCCACAGCAGTGAATTCCACCATTCTGTCTTCCAGGTCACTTATCTGTTCTTCTGCCTCAGTTATTCTGCTATTGATTCCTTCTAGTGTAGTTTTCATTTCAGTTATTGTATTGTTCATCTCTGTTTGTTTGTTAATTCTTCTAGGTCTTTGTTAAACATTTCTTGCATCTTCTGGATCTTTGCCTCCATTCTTTTTTCAAGGTCCTGGATCATCTTCACTATCATTATTCTGAATTCTTTTTCTGGAAGGTTGCCTATCTCCACTTCATTTAGTTGTTTTTCTGGGGTTTTATCTTGTTCCTTCATCTGGTACATAGCCCTCTGCCTTTTCATCTTGTCTCTCTTTCTGTGAATGTGGTTTTTGTTCCACAGGCTGCAGGATTGCAGTTCTTCTTGCTTCTGCTGTCTTCCCTGCCTTTGCCCAGTTTTAAATTGAGTTATTTGTCTTTTTATAGTTGAGTTGTAAGAGTTCTTTGTACTTCTGGATGAAAGTCCCTTATTTGATATAAGATTTGCAAATATTTTCTCCCATTTTGTGGGTTGTCTTTTTCCTTTTCTTCATGCTATGGGTAGCACAAAAGTTTTAAGTTATCATCCAATTTGTCTATTTTCTATTTTGTCACTTACACTTTTGGTATTCTAAGAAATCTTTACCTAAACCAAGGTCACAAAGATTTATTTTTATGTTTTCTTCTATGAGTTTCATAGTTTTACCTCTTACATCTAGGTCTATGATCCGTCTTGGGTTAATTTTCATATATGGTGTGAGATAAGGTTCCAACTTCACTCTTCTGGCATGTGGATACTCAGTTGTCCCAACGCCATTTGTTGAAAAGACTATTCTTTCTCCATTGAATTATCTTGGCACCCACATCAAAAACCAATTGACCATGAATATGAGGGTTTATTTCTGGACTCTCAATTTTATCCTGTTGCTCTACGAGTCTATCCTTATGCCAGCACCGCGCTGTCTTGATCACTGTAACCTTGTCATAGGCAAGAATGAGTCCTCCAACTTGACTCTTACATATCAAAATTGTTTTGGCTACTCTGGGTCCTTTGCATTTCCATATGAGTTTTAAGATTAGCGTTTTGGTTTTTTTTTTTTTTTTTTAAAGTTATCTGGGATTTTGAGAGAGATTGCATTAAATCTGTATGTCAATTTGGGAAGTACTGCTATCTTAACAATATTTAGTCTTCTGATCCATGACATAGAGTATCTTTCTATTTATTTAGATCTTTTAAAATTTCTTTCAGTAAGGTTTTGTAGTTTTTAGTATAAAAATCCTGTACTTCTTTTATTAAAATGTGCCTAAATATTTCATTATTCAAATACAATTGTAAACAGAATTGTTTTCTTAATTTCATTTCTGGTATGTTCATTGCTAAGATATAGAAATACAATTGATTTTTGTAGGTTGATCTTATATCCTGAAACCTTGCTGAACTTGTTTATTCATTCTAATAGGTTTTAGTGGATTCCTTAGGATTTTCTATATACCAGATCATATCATCTGTAAATAGAAGTAGCTTAGTTCTCCTTTCCAATGTGGATGCCTTATATTTCTTTTTCTTGCCTAATTACCCTGGCTACAACATCCAGTGCAATGTTGGATAGAAGTGGCCAGAGTCTTGTTCCTGATCTTAGTAGGAAAGCACCTATCCTTTCACTATAAGTTTGATGTTGGCTGTGGACTTTTTGTAGATGCCCTGTATCAGGTTGAGGAAGCTCTCTTCTGTTCTCACTTCACTGAGTGTTTTTATCATGAACAAGTATTGGAGTTTGTCAAATGCTTTTTCTGCATCGACTGAAGTGACTGTCCTTTACTTATTAATATAGATGTTAATTCTTGGCTTTTGAATTTCCAAACGTAGAGCTCCTAGCTCTAGGGGGAGGAAGTAATAGCCTATGGATTGTGGAAGAGAAGTTAGAGAAGATGATAGCAGACACTGGTGAGTGCCTCTCCCCCAGCTGAGCTTGGAGTGGTGGTGGCAGAACTCCAGGGAGGCTTGAGGACCTGAGAAGGGAGGGCTCCTGAGCCACATGTCCTGTGTGCCCCGGGAGATGACAATCGGAAAAGAAATTGTCTCCTGCCACCCATTACATGGTGTGGCATAGGGAGCCCCAGGAAGGTGGGCCTGATGCATGCCCTTGAGTATTTCCAGTGTGGAAGGCAAGGCTTTTCCCATAGGACAGAGAGGGGCATGGATGTGTCATGGAGCACAGTAAGGCCAGAGGGGCCTCGGGGTTGGCAGATATGGCAGGCAGGGACCATGTGGCCAGGACCAGATGGGAATGAAGATGCTTCCACAGAAGCCACCATGGAGGGAAGGCCATGCTCCAGGACTAGACAGGAAGAATGCTAGCATAGGATGGAGCATCTCCCAAGAGCAAGAAGCCTCTCCCTATACCCCAAACCCTGAGAATCTAAAGTCACCCCAGGAGAGGGAGAAGAAGGAGAAAATCCTGAACTGGCTGTATTTAACTTGGAATTTCTGAGTTTTACATCTGAAATGGCAAAATTACTTTTTCTGCCACCAGGTAGAATGGAAGCTTGAAAAAAACTAAATTAAAAAAAAAAAAGCAAGCTTCTTTTATTTTTTGTACACCTGAGGATGTGGCTGAGTCAATCAACAAACACCAGTAAAGCACGCAAGGAGTGCCAAGTGCTGGGTTCGACACAGTGGTGTCTTCATAATCTACAGGTGTGGAGGGGAGCGACAGCCTGCACAAGGCAGTTAGGGGTGGGTCCTGTGACTGGTGAGGGTGACTGGGCCCAGAGCATGCTGGCCTCTCCCCACTCTCCACCAGCAGCCGGAAAAAGCAGACATTCTCTGGATGGTTTTTCCGGCTCCCAGGTGCTCACGGGCTGGACTCCTCTGCTTGACCAAATGTTTCCTGGAAACTTCATTGATATCAGCCTGTCAGAGAGAGGCACTGGGAGTCAGAACCCTGGAGGACTTGAATCAATGACTCGACAGATATCCTGGGCATCAGAAAGGTCACATTAGCATCTGCATCCACCCCACCCCAAGCACGCATATTGGAGGTCTACTTGGGGGTCCAGAGACCTAGGAGCCGAGCATCTGTAGAAGTCAGAGTTTTAGAGGCAGAGACAAGGCTCAGGGACCACCGACGCAGCCACTCTGTCATCCCATGAAAAATGCCAACAACCCAGACTCAGAGAGAGGAAGACAGCCTGAAACCGAAACAGGAAAAATCACAGAGTACCCAACCTCCACCACGTTCCTCTGACCCCTATGTTTAGCACTTCACAGTTTAGAAAACCACTTTAGCAATAGAGTCTTACTGAATCCCTGGAAGATAGGTAAGGGAGGTCCACCCAGTGTGGCCATTTTACAGATGAAGAAACTGAGGTCCAGGAGGGCCAAATCTTGCCAAGTTCATGCAGGTAGCAGATTACAGACCTGGAGCTGGAACCCAAGGTAACGTCTCCCTGGTCTGAAGTTAGTTCCACCACAGAGAAGTAAAAGAACAATGACAACAACGGAGATGATGAGATCCCAAAAAACAGGAAGAGAAGTGTCATGGGGCCCAGATGCTCTAACCACTGAAACCAATGTCACGAGGTACCAGAAGCCCTGACCTGCGGTGCATTTAGTTGACCTCTGCTGCCACCTAGTGGCGATTCTACAGTTCATCAGCCGAGAGCACTTTTGGGTGACCGATTTTGTTTTGTAGAGCAGGAGTTCTCAAAGGGAGACCCGTGCTCAAAACTATTTTCATATGACACCAAGGTATTATCTGCCCTTTTTACTCTCATATTATCACAAGTGTACAATGGAGTTTTCAGAAAACTACATGGCAAGGGATATCGCAACCGACCGAAAGCAGAAGCAAATATGGGAATCCAACTGTCCTCTGTTTAAGCCAGAAACTAGGAGCTTTGCAAAACGGTAAAACAGTGCAACTTTTCTCATTATTTATTTTTGTTTGGAAAGGATAACTGTTTTCATTAAAATATGTGTGCTAAAATGTAATGGGCTTATTATACTTTAAACAAATACTTTAAAAATTCTCAGTTTTTACAGATGGCCAAAAGATGTTCAACATCACTAATTATCAGAGAAATGCAAATCAAAACTACAATGAGGTATCACCTCACACCAGTCATAATGGCCATCTTCAAAAGTCTACAAACAATAAATGCTGGAGAGGGTGTGGAGAAAAGGGGACCCTCCTGTATTGTTGGTGGGAATGTAAATTGGTACAACCACTATGGAGAACAGCATGGAGGTTCCTTAAAAAACTAAAAATAGAACTACCATATGACCCAGCAATCCCACTACTGGGCATATATCTGGGAAAAAAACATGGTTCAAAAGGATACATGCACCCCAACTGCAGTGCTGTTTACGGTAGCCAAGACATGGAAGCAATCTAAATGTCCATTGACAGAGGAGTGGATAAAGAAGATGTGGTGCATACATACACTGGAATATTACTCAGCCACAAAAAAGAACGAAATAATGCCATCTGCAGTAACATGGATGGACCTAGAGCTTGTAATACTGAGTGAAGTACTGATAAGTCAGACAGAGAAAGACAAATATCATATGATATCACTTATATGTGGAATCTAAAAAATTAGTACAAATGAACTTATTTACAAAAGAGAAATAGAGTTACAGATGTAGAAAACAAACTTATGGTTACCGGGGGGAAGGGGGAGAGGAATAAATTGGGAGATAGGGATTGACATATACACACTACTATATATAAAATTGGTAACTAATAAGGACCTACTGTATAGCACAGGGAACTCAATACTCTGTAATGACCTATATGGAAAAAGAATCTAAAAGAGTGGATATGTGTATTCATATAACTGATTCACTTTGCTGTACACCTGAAACTAACACAACATTGTAAAAATTCTGTTTTAATTTCTGTAAATGTTATAACCTACATAAACAAAAATTCCTTGCGGCCCTCCGTAATTTTACAGAGTGAAAGGACTGCTGTGGAGAACCTCTGCTGTAGAATAATGGTTATTGGTATTCTTTTCGCCGTCCCCAGGAAGGCAAAAGGGAAATCTGAAGTTCTTCAAGACCAGGATACAGGCACCAAACCTGGTGCTTAGCGTGAAATTCTGTTCTGTCTTCAGCCTCTCTGAAAAATGGAATTCTGGGACTTCCCTGGCAGTCCAGTGGTTAAGACTCTGCGGTCCCAATGCAGGGGGCACGGGTTTGATCCCTGGTCGGGGAACTAAGATCCCACATGCCGCAAGGCTCAGCCGAAAAAAAATGGAATTCCATTTGTAAACATATCCCTGATGATGACACAGATCAGCCTGTACTAAGCGTCCCGAGGGCAGGATCCCTGCCATGGTCACCCAGCATGCCTAGCACAAGCACCTGGTACACAGTCAGATTCAACACACATCTTTTGGGTTGAGTGTACGATGTGTGGACTAAGGAAAACCCCCAAACTGTTGGTCCCAATTATTCCACAAGATTATCTCCTCCAGGAGAATCTAACAGGAAGTGGGGCCATTGCTGGTTGACCCCTCCCAGTACTGGCTACACATGAGGTTTGTCTGGGTTGGGGTCAAGTGACTTCATTAAGATTGAGGCCCATCCTTTTGCTGTCCAGGTGTTCCTGTGTGTGTGTGCGTGTGTGTGTGTGTGTGTGTGTGTGCA
Source organism: Balaenoptera physalus (assembly GCF_965194825.1). Taxonomy (NCBI): domain Eukaryota; kingdom Metazoa; phylum Chordata; class Mammalia; order Artiodactyla; family Balaenopteridae; genus Balaenoptera; species Balaenoptera physalus. The sequence continues at coordinate 64,279,817 of NC_138890.1, forward strand.
GAAAGTGTGCTGCAGGCTGTGTATAACTGGCACTGGGGTGGGCAGGGCAGGCAGAGGAAGGGCTGTTACTTAGAGCCTGAAGTTGGCCTGTGCAGCTGAGCCAGCGGGAGCCTGAGAAATAAGTGCCCAGCATGGAACCCAGCTCTGCAAATAGATGTGCCTTTATTTTTAAAAATTATAAAATCAATATATGCTCACTGTAAAAGACTGAAACACTCTAGTGGTGCACAGAGAAATCACCATTATCATCAAAGTAGAAATTGAAAGCCTTCCCCCAATTCCATATTCCCAAAATAACCACTATTAAGTTTGGTGTGTATCCTTCTAGATTCTTTTCAATATCTATATAATTATGCATAATTAGAATATATTTATATAACATATATATATATTTTTTAATTAATTTATTTTTATTTTTGGCTGTGTTGTGTTGCTGTGTGCGGGCTTTCTTTAGTTGCGGCGAGAGGGGGCTACTCTTTGTTGCAGTGTGTGGGCTTCACGGTGCCTTCTCGTTGCAGAGCATGGGCTCTAGGCACACGGGCTTCAGTAGTTGTGGCTCACGGGCTCAGTAGTTGTGGCATGCAGGCTCAGTAGTTGTGGCGCACAGGCTTAGTTGCTCCGCGGCATGTGGGGTCTTCCTGGGCCAGGGCTCGAACCCGTCTCCCCTGCATTGGCAGGCGGATTCTTAACCACTGCGCCACCAGGGAAGCCCCAACATACATATTTTTAAAGGAGTAACATCACACATTTTACCCTTCCACTTCATTTTTGCACTTAATATACGGCCAGCATCATATTTCCATGTTAACTTACCTCCTTCAATCATGCAGAGGAGCCAAGATGATCAGAAGAACCTGGGACAGGTTCTGACACCTGAAGAAGGTTGTTGCGGATCTCAGCTCATCAGGAGCATCCAGCAGAAGACGCCACCTGGCCTCGTGAATACAACACTCTTCTGAACAAACTGGCAACCAGCAGCAGCGCCAGGAAATGGTCTAGCTGAGGAGGACTTAAGACACATGTTCTGGGTTGTGTTATACAAAACACCTCAGGTTCCCCCGGGAATGAACCAGATGCCAGTCAGCCTCTCTTCACCAGCATCCATAGTGCCTGCCGGGCCCAGCGATGCATGCAGACCCGTCTCTCATGTAAACACAACCGTCTCTAATACGCCAGAATGGAAGTACCACGGGGGCCCTTCATGGCTGTCCCCAGCATCAAGGACAGCGTCTGCATGTAGTCAATGCTCAAAAATGTTTGATGACTGAAGGAAGGAGCGAACATCCTGCTGCTGGCGGGATGAAGAGTTTAGACCGCAGCCTATAGAGCTGCCCGGGGACCCCACAGTGCCAGGGGTAGTAAAGGAGAAAAATCAAGGAGACCATACTGAGGGTTTTATTTCAAGCAGGGAACCCTTTGCTACAGTAACAGCATAAGTTGAGGAGACCGAACACTTTCAACTTGGTGCCAGAGCCATGCTTTGTGCTGGTGCTGGGTCTGTTGGGGGAGGGGATTTTCAGAGACATTCTCCAAATCACTCAAGGGGGATGGGAGGCAGTGGAAAAATCAAGGAAGACCCTTTCAAGGGGGAAAAAAGGGGTGGTGGTGGGGAATCTAAGGATATTTTCCCCACCAGGATCTAAGCCAGGAATAGATGCATCACGCTGGCTGGTGGCGGCTTCCCAGGGCAGTGTTGAGAAGGATTCGGGAGCGGCGTTCAGCTCACGAGGAAGGGGCTGTATGACTGATTAGGGACGCTCTTGGGGGCGGGGAAGTGGCAGTGACATCATGGACACATAACAGCAAAAGAGCAGTGGCCTCCCCACGTGGTCCCAGGGAGAAGTAAAATTTAGGTTAATGACATCATAATGGAAATCAGACTGTGGACAAAGAGTTCATTTTGTTCTGTTTTGTCCTCCATGTGAAAATAAGGCCCAGAGAACGCCCACCCGACCTGCGCTCAATGCTGCCATCCCGGAGATGCTGCAGCCGCGCATGCCACTGTCCGGGGAAGAGAAACCTGCTACAAGGCTTCCCCGCCGCCCTGCCCACCTGAGGCAGCTGGGGAAAAAGGAGCGAGCTTGCCATCTGAGTTCCTCTCCTCACCTGTGTCGAGAGGGCTCCTCTCTGGGCCGGTGACATCCACAGGGGTCTAAGCAGAGGGAAGAATGAGGGTGGCCAGTCTCTTGGAAGCCAGGCGGAAGCATCTGATACAGAAATGTTTTTATTTGGGAACTCAGAGACAACTCCAGCTCCTCTGTGAATTCCCAGCGAGTTTACAGCAGTCTTGGGGGCAGGGTCTATTTGACCCTGCTTGATATCAGGTGTCAGTAAGGATCTCAAATAGATGGTCATGAATCAAAGGTCCTTCCAAGGCAGCAGCTCAGCGGCCCCAGCCCAGAGGTGAGGAAGAGTGCTTGCAACTGGGAAAGCAGGGATTCCGGAGGTGAGACCGGGTGGCTGAGGGTCGGCGGGGAGGCATTCTTTCTCTTCAGTAAATTCGCTACCACAGGTTCTAGAGACGCCGCCATCAGCATCAGCTGTAGCAGAATGAGGCCCTGGTCAGGTGATGCTGGCTCTGGAAAGAAAGAGGAAAGCTAAGACTTTCATCTAACTGGGGTTATCAGTCAGCGAGATCCAGGAGTCAATCCATCTGAAAACTGGTTTTGTGAAGCAACACTGGGCAAAGCATCGCCATGAGAACAGACTGGGGAAAGGCTATGAGGTTGTCCGGGGTTATTTGTAAAAGTTCGATAAAAGATATTGTAGGAAAACATGTATCTTCCTGCCTTGAAAATGAATTTTCCTGAAGTTGAAAAGTGGGCCAATGAAGTCTGAATGTCACAGCAGAGGGCGAACCAGCATCATTCCAGGAAAGTTCTGGGGGCAGGGGATGCTGGCGGGCCGGTAGGGATGGTGCAGTTGGATTCACAGGCCTCGGACCTGTGAATTCAGGTCAGTGCTTGGATTCACAAGTGCTGACCGCTGAGCAGTGGTTGGGACCCCACTTCTACCACCGAAGGTCATCTTCCTTGTACAGTCTGATCCTGGTTTCTCCATGTGAACAGACAAAACTAACCACATCACAAAACCACCACCTTGTGCGGTATTTACTGGGTTTCAAATGATCCTTGGGTCACTCATATGTGTGATCTGGGAGCGAGATAACTGAGTGGATGAGTGAGAGGGAAGTGCTCTTCCTTCCCAGGACTTCGTGGGGGCGGGGGGAGAGCTCTGTATCTGGTGGTTGGAAGGGGGCTGGAGCTGCTTGGGGCTGGACTCTATTCCCTGCAGGCACCTGGAAACAATTCCACGCCGTTCCCACCACCTGTGCCCAGGAATCGAGATAGACAGCATCCCACCACTTTTTAGGCTCCCTAATTCTCTAACTACCTCATCCCACTCTGTCCTCAGTCTAGGTTACGAGGCAGGCACTGGCTGCCTTGTCTTCAAAAAGTGGGTTTTACTGCTGCCTGGGGCATGACCTGCCCGAGATTTCAGCGCTACTTGATAAATTCAGATCCAGGACTCATTAAAGGGCTTTGGTGTTCTTGGATTAGAGCGGGAAGTTGAACTCCTTGGGTGAGGCTTGTTCAAGATGAGGCTCCAGAAGAGTCACTGGGAATGCCCTCCTCCACCTGAGAGGCACCAGCCCCCTCGCCACCCCAGCAGAGAAAAGGCACACAGACATCTGTGCCCCTTGTCCTATCAGAGCACTTTCAGAAGGAAAAGCTTCCAGTTGGGGCACTGCTCTGAAAGGCCAAATCCAGGACAATCAGGATTGGGCTTGCTAGAAACTCCTTCTTTCCTCCTAAAGTAGCCAATCACCAGGGTGGCCACAAGTGGCAGGGTGCCATGGCTCAGGCAAGCGTCCAGCGACTCTGGGATCTGTGAAGCCTCGGCATTAAAACCGCTTTGCAGCTGAAGATTTAATGACATGGAAAAATGGTCCTGAACTAGTAAATGGGAGGAGTGAGTTATAAAATACTGAGTAAAGTTGGATCCCATTTGGGGGATAAAAAAGTTGGAAGAATATGAACAAGATCATGAGATTACAGGTATTTTTATTTTGTTCTTTTTGTTTATTTGTATTTTCTATTTTTTCCTACAATAAAAATTGATTTTATGATAGAAATTTTTTAAAAGTCACTTTCATCTGTTAAAAGGGGGATGTGGCCAGTATCTGAGCACAGCTTTAAGAACCAGACGTCTCTTCCCTGTCCTGGACATAACCCAAGTTCAGTGACTCTTTACGCAGGATATTTAATTATGCAAAATGTGTTGCTGCCCTTTTCCTTTTGTAAGAGAGGGCAAAACGCCAGAAAGCTGTGGATACAGGTGCTTTAGTGAAAAGCTAAAGCATGTGATTTAAAGCCAGCGTCCAGGGCTGGGCCTGGGCTCACTCTCACGAGCCTGATCCATCCTGCCCTTCCCTTGGCTCTAGGGTCTGGCCCCATCCACGCATCCTAGCCAGACTCTGATGCCCCAGGGCAGTCAACAGGGAGGTTGGTTAGACCTTCCTGATGAAGACAATGCTTTTTGAGAGAATTTGCAGTCACCACGACTGAAGCAAAATGGTCTCTTGTTTTCTAGAAAATTCAGTGACTCATCCCACTTTTTCTTCTGAGCTCTGCGAACAACTAGTTTGGGGCTAGAGAAGGAGAAACAAGGGAGGAAAAGAAGGGGAGGAATTGAAGGGATATTGGAAGTTGATCATCCATCTACTCAACGGTGTTTCTGAGTGGCCATTTGTGTGCCAGGCTTCGTGAGAAGCACTAGTGATACAGAGGTGAAAACATAGTTACAGCTCTCCTGGAACCTTCGTGCTGGTTGGGGAGTGAGGAAAGTTGGCAGGCAGTTATAATGCATGGGCATGTGGTAGGGACAGAGCAGAGCCTAAAGCAGGCACACATCCTCCTGGCTGAGACATCAGGGCAGGCTTCCTGGAGGAGGAGACCTCTACACCAAGGCCTGGACAACAAAGAGGAGTTGGTGAGGCCAAAAACAAGAGGAAGGCCTGAGAAGAGGGTGTCAGGCAAGGGCGGCATGCACAAAGACCCTGAGGCGAGAGTGAGAATGGTATGTCTAAGATGCTGGTGAGAACGAGGTTGTTAAGGACTGACACTTAACCTAGAGGGCAATGGGAAGCCATTGAGGACACTGGGGCAAGGGAGTCACTTGTTCAGATTTCTGTTTTTAGATCCCTTTGGCTGTAGTGACCTTTCTACAATGAGAACAGGAAAAGGAGAGGGTGAGGGAGGCAGGGATGGTATAGCAGAGGCTGTCCTCTAGACTCTGGGAGCCTGTCCTCAGACCTAGACTGAGTTCAGTAGGGAGGTGGGGAGATGGTGCCTGTGTAACAGGCGGTGGGCACCCTGGTTCAAGTCCTCAGTCTTGAGCCTGGGTTATTTAAATTGTACAGTGAAGCTAAACTCGCATCTCTCTAAGGGCTGTTGAGGCTACTGAATGGGAAACAGATAGGTGAGCTCACTATAAACAGGTAAGTTCTGTGCCGACCTCAGTTACTGAGCGTCCAGTTCACCACCAGCCACAGGTGGGCATTTCAGAAGGGCTTTTTGATGACAAGAAGGGTGGCAATTCTAGCCCAGAATTAACACAGATTAAACAGGAAACAAATGACAGAGGGATATTTCAGAAGGCCACACCATTTTCGCCTCAAAGAAGAAAGTTTTAAGCTCCAGGAGGGCACAAGTGGCTGGGAAGGAGGGGCACTGACCTTGCGCTCAGGGGCTGGTCGCCACGTGGTCCCCGCGGATCGCCTGCAGCGAGAGCTCGTACCCAAGGAACATGGCCGCGCTCATGGGGAAGCCCCGCACGGCATTGACCGTGATGCCTCTGAAAAACACCTTTGGCAGGAGGCGGCGTTATCACAGGGCACTGACCTGCACCTTCCGCAGGGCTGCCACCGAGGGCAGAGCCAGGGCCGGCGCTGCTGCCCACCCACGCAGCCCCCTGTCCCAGGCTGGACCCTACAGAGCCCAAAGGACCGGGAAGGTGGAGACCCTCCCCCGCCAGCACACACACACCCCAGCCACGCCCCCACCCTCAGCCACGTCACTTCTGAAGGCGCGTTCCTTCGCAGGCCCGGTACGCATGCGCTACATACTATGCGCCAACAGGTGAGTCCCGCGAACACCACATACACTCGTTTAATTGTGGCGCTCTCTCGTGAGCATGCGCACACATGCTCGGTTCTCGGGACTCTGCAAGTCAGAGCTCCACACGCTTTGCAGGGGTAGAGCACCCGGCCGTGACCAACAACTGTGACAGGTGCTTCACAGGACGTCCCCAAAGGGGCAGGGTAGGGGGAACTCAGGCCCTGCTCAAGATGATGTACCTGGAGTCCAGGTACAGTTTGCCAGTTAGTAGCTGTGTTACTTGGGAAAATAGCAAAGTCTCTAGAAGTCAATTTTCCCAACTGTCAAATGGGGGTAATAATACTATTGACCTCCTACAGTTTTTGAGGGAATAGATGAGACGTTGCTTTTAAAGGCATTTTCACAGTGCCTGTCAGGCAGTAAAGCACTCCTTAACTGTTGACAGTCACACCACCATCCTTATCATCAGTAGTCACCACTTCATACAGAGTAGCACTCCACTTTGGTCATTAGTATGAGTGCTGAGGAGTATTAGTACCAGTGGCCTAAACCCGGCCTTTAATACAAGAAGACTGTATTTGTCTTCACCCCTAGGGAATATGGTAAGATGCTTGCCTTCCACCCTGAATCTTCCTGCCTGGTGCTGGGTAGACACTGATCTCTGTGACGTGGTTCCAGCCCTTGGGAAGTTTATAAGCTACTAGGGAAGATAAGCCCCATTCAGGAGTAACTATAGTATAACCTAGAACATGATGAGAATAAATAAAGGCCTTGGTGAGGGGTGGGATGGGGAGGAGCTGTCATTAAATGTCTTCTCTGGGAAGAGATCACATGTCTGAAGGTAAATCACTACCCAAGTGTGAATGACCTGAGAACTGTCAGGTATAAGATGTAAACTTGTTTATTGATGCCTGTATAATTTACTGTTTATGGACTAGACCTGGTACTATAATTTTCAGAAGGTAGAAATCCCTTGCATGTCCCCAGTTTTCTTAGTTGTTGGACACTGTGATGTCAGGGTAGGTGCAGGCCACTGTCATGGGCCAGGACATCAGGTGACAGACATCCCTTCAGGAGAGGCACCTGCACCATGGCACTCGTGGCAGCCTGGGACATGCAGCTTTGTCAGGAAGGAGAGAGAAGGGCCTCAGTGTACCTTGGTGGGTGAGGGAGCCTTGGCCCCAGGGAAGGGAGCTTAAGATCCCCAGAGGTGAGCAAGTGGCCCAGCCAAACCCTGGAGCAATTCAGGTAGCGGGCAAGAGGGCTCCTTGTAACATTAGTACTCCTCTCTAATGTCTAACCTTTCTGGAATTCCACAGGCTCAGCCAGGGTGACTGAATAGCAGCAAGGAACTGGGTCAGGCTCTGAGAGGAAAATTCCATGCCCGGTGCACACAGAGGCTCCCGTGTGCACCGGGGTTTGGCTCTGCAAGGCGAGGCAAGCCAGGCAGGACGCATCTTGGAATGTGATCCTCCTCTCCCACGGCACTGGGCCGTGTAGGAGCCGTGGGCCACTTCAGGCAGCCAGAGGTGACTTCCCCCTAGCTATGGCCTGCTCTGCTGTGAGGCCCAAAGATGGCAAAAAGAGTGCAGAGCTACTGGCTGTCACCTTGGCTTTTGGAACACAAAAACAGTAGACAGAGTCTTTCCTCATGAATCCTCAATGGCTCCCCACTTCCCAAGGTCAAGTCCATACCCTTCCCTGGCCTGCCAGGACCCACATGCTCTCTCCTTGCACTTCTCTGAGCTGCCTCTTACACTTGACATTGTGGGCAGTATATTGGCCTGCCATTCATTCCTCCTAACAGGCCAGCTCTCTCTCACCACTGAGCCTCTTCTGGTCCCCTCTGCTGGAATCCTCCCCAGACTCGGCTATACCCTCTGGTAGCCCTGCCATGGCCACCCCAAGTAGGATTATGGCCCGCTGTCTTCTGTGCCCTCAGTATCTCTGCCATCACAGCACTTCTCACACCATCCTGCAATCACCTATGACTTGTCTATCCCTTCATTAATAGTTCCAGTCAGAGTAGTGACAGCAGGGCTGTGTGTGCGGCTCACATCTGAATCCCTAGCATCTGCACGGTGCTTGGCCTAGAGGATCCTCTATAAATCTTATTAAATGAATCAATGGATGGATGGACAGGCAGATGAATGAATGAGTGAATGAATGAATGAATGCATGAACGAACAAACTCCTTGCTGTGAAAAAAGAATGGTCTCTGGGCTGAAAGCATCCTGGTGGTGGTTGTGGTAGTGGGGGATTCCTGGAGTGGAGGGAGGCCTTCAGATCCCCCAAGTGGCAGAACCAAAGAGTAACCAACACTGATGCCTACTTACAAATGGTCCCCTCTATCTCTCCTTAGAGTCATCCAGTCTTATCCCACTGTCACAAACCCCCTCACAACAGTCACCTCTGTGGAGCTAGAGGACATCAAGTCACTCCTCCAGCCTCCTTATTGCAGATGACAGCTCTCCAAGTGTGAGCCATGGCCCATGTGGTTTAGGACGATCCTCGCAGCAGGCAGAGAATGGATCCAAAACTACCCCACCTTTCTTCCGTTCTGACTTGGGAATGCCCCAGAAGTCCATGGACTTACTAATTCCCCTACCATAAAGACTGCTTTACTTGTAATCACTGAGTTACAAGGGGCTACTAAAATTGGGTACCATTGCCGTTATTTGACTCCTTTCCAATTCTTTACTATCACTGAGTTCTTCTTCCATAGGGAAGTGAGAATAGGTTGCAGCCTCAGTGAGCTGCAGTAAAACTGTTTGGGAATGGGTACTCCACAAAGCCAGCACTCAAGCTCACTAGGATTGGAGCCATCCCTCAGCCTTGGGAAAAGGTGCTCCACCTGCCGCTGCTGGGGATCTGACTGTGAGACCACCCAACTTTCCAGGGCTGTATAAGATTATTTTTTTAATCATGTTGCTATGTATGTTTATATGCAAACACATATACAAACATACATAAATATACACACACACATATATGCTTGCATAGGCTGTGAATATTTTGAAAATATATCACAAGAAACTTATAACAGTGATTGCCTTTGAGAGAAGACTGGCAGGGGGTCACAGGAGGGACATTTAGACAGTATATCCTCTTATACCTTTTGAAGCTTCCTATGTTCACATACTACAAATTTTTTAAGCAACTAATAAAAAATAATTTCAGTCAATGATGTGGTTAATCAAGTTGAATATTGCTATCTCTGCTTAAAACCTGTCTCTGAATATAAACTGTGGGTCAGACACTTTTGAGGTTAAGAAATCAATCATCTGACCTCAGTTGTTTTCTAGGACTTTGCTTTTAACAGAACACAGAAATTTTTGGAGGAAATAATATCTGCAATATATTTTGCTTCTACAGCACTTTTTGGAAAAATGATACATTAATATTTGGGGAAATAGAAAAAAAATCTCAAATAAAAACTGAGCATCTCTTTTGAATCTCTCTTATGCGTCACTCTGTATTTATTGGTTGAATCACAAACTGTGCTTCTGCTAAAAAAATACAAAAGACAATTGATTCAACATCTATTTATGATAAAAATAATAAAGGCCATATATGACAAGCCCACAGCTAACTTCTTAATCAATGGTGAAAAGCTGAAAGCATTTCCTCTAAGATCAGGAACAAGACGAGGGTATCCACTATTGCCACTTTTATTTAGCATAGTATTGGGAGTCCTAGCCACAGCAATCAGAGAAGAAAAAGAAATAAAAGGAATCTGAATTGGAAAAGAAGAAGTAAAACTGTCACTGTTTGCAGATGACATGATACTATACATAGGAAATCCTAAAGATGCCCCCAAAAAACTACCAGAACTCTTCAATGAATTTAGTAAAGTTTCAGGATACAAAATTAATACACAGAAATTTGTTGCTAACAATGAACTATCAGAAAGAGAAATTAAGAAAACAGTCCCATTTACAATTGCATAAAAAATACCTAGGAATAAATTAACTAAGGAGGTAAAAGGTACTTGGTAAACTATAAGACATCAATGAAAGACACTGAAGATGACACAAACAGTTGGAAAGATATACCATGCTCATGGATTGGAAGAATTAATATTATTAAAAAGACCATACTCCCCAAGGCAATCTACAGATGAAATGCAACCCCTATCAAAATATCAATGGCATTTTTCATGGAACTAGAACAAATAATTCTAAAATTTGCATGGAAAAACAAAAGACCCTGAATAGCCAAAACAATCTTAAGAACAAAGAACAAAGCTAGAGATACCATGCTCCCTGATTTCAAACTATACTACAAAGCTACAGTAGTCAAAACGGTATGATACTGGCACAAAAACAGCCACATAGATCAATGGAACAGAATAGAGGACCCAGAGATGAACCCATGCTTATATGGGCAATTGATCTATGACAAAGGAGACAAGAATATACAATGGGGAAAATACAGCCTCTTCAATAATGGTGTTGGAAAAACTGGACTACTTTCTCACACCCTATATAAATGCAAAGTGGATTAAAGACTTAAATGTAAGACCTGAAACCATAAAACTTCTAGAAGAAAACATAGGCTATACATTCTTTGACATCAGTCTTAGCAATATTTTTTGAGATCAGTCTCCTCAGGTAAGGGAAACAAAAGCAAAAATAAACAAATGGGACTATATCAAAGTAAAAAGCTTTTTCACAGTGAAGGAAACTACCAGCAAAATGAAAACGCTGCCTACTGAATGACAGAAGATATTTGCAAATGATATATCTGATAAGGGGTTAATATCCAAAATATACAAAGAACTCATATAACTCAACATCAAAAAACCAAACAACCCAGTTAAAAAATGGGCAGAGGACCTGCAAAGACATTTTTCCAAAGAAGACATACAGATGGCCAACATGCACATGAAAAGATGCTCAAAATCACTAATCATCAGGAAAATGCAAATCAAAACCACAATGAGATAGCACCTCACACCAGTCAGAATGGCTATTATCAAAAAGACAAGAAATAACATGTGTTGGTGAGGATGTGGAGAAAAGGAAACCCTTGCACACTGTTGGTGGGAATGTAAATTGGTGCAGCACTATGGAAAATAGTATGGAGGTTCCTCAAAAAAAATTAAAAATAGAACTACCATACAACCCAGCAATTCCACTCCTGGGTATTTACCTAAAGAAAATAAAAACACTAACTAGAAAAGATACATGCACTCCTATGTTCATTGCAGCATTATTTACAATAGCCAAGACAATTAAATGTTGACATCTGTGAAAACATGGATGGACCTAGAAGGTATTATGCTAAGTGAAATAAGTCAGAGAAAGACAAATACTGTATGATTTCACTTATATGTGGAGTCTAAAAAACAAAACGAACAAACATAACTAACCAGAAACAGAGTCATAGATACAGAGAACAAACAGGTTGTTGCCAAAGGGGAAGGATGTTGAGGAGGAGAGAAATAGGTGAGGGAAATTAACAGGTACAAACTTGCAGTTACAAACTAAATGAGTAATGGGTATAAAATGTATTGTGTGAGGAATATAGTCAATAATTATGTAATATCTTTGTATGGTGACAGACGGTAACTAGACTTATCATGGTGATCATTTTGAAATGCATAGGAACATCAAATCACTATGTTGTGTACCAGGAACTAACAAAGTGTTGTAGGTCAATTATACTTCTAAAACAAACAAATAGAGAAAAAGAGATCAGATTTGTGGTTACCAGAAGTGAGGGGTGGTGGGAGGGGATGTACAACATGTAATGTACAACATGATAAATATAATGAACACTGCTGTACATTATGTATGAAAGTGGTTAAGAGAGTAGATCCTGAGTTTTCATCACAAGGAAAAAAGTATTTTTCTATTTCTTTAAGTTGTATCTATATGAGGTGATAGATGTTCACTAAACTTATTGTGGTCATCATTTCATGATATATGTAAGTCAAATCATTATGCTGTACACCTTAAACATCTACAGTGCTGTATGTCCATTATATCTCAGTAAAACTGGAAAAGAAAAAAAAACAACTGAGGTGAGAATTCTAGGAACATGGCAGAGTAGAAAATACCAGGACTCTGTCTCCTCACCTAAATAACTATTACACAGACAGAATTTGTCTGATGTAACTACTTTAGAACTCTGGAGTTTACTGAAGGCTTCCAACTTCCAGGGGAGGGTTTGGGCAGTGGTTAATTTCAGTCAATGTCAGCATTTAGCACAGTAGCAGCTACCCATCCCCCATCCCAAGCCCTTTGGCAGGCATCTATGCACGTGTTCCTGGAGTAACCTGCACACAGCTTGTGGGAACCAGGGTGGGCAATGAGAACCTTGTCCTCCAAATACTGAACTTCTGTGTTCTGGTCACTGATTGCTGTTTCTGATCATGAGGTGCAAAGAGGAGGGCATTCATTCTTGTTTAACCTCCCCCTCCATCTTGCAACCCCCTTGTTCACTGGCTGAAGTGACTTCCAGGGAATTTAAAGGGATGGTGCCCCTTTCCCTTCCCTTCATTTCTCTCTTTTTCCTCTTTTGGGAGCCAGACATTAAAGACTAGGACATTCAAAAGCAACTGCATGTATGAGGAAAATTAGAAAGTGACTGCGTATGCCCAGGGAAAGGCACGGGCTCAGAAAAACACTGAGAAAACCTTAAGTTTATGCCTCAGGTTGATCATTGGCACAGAGATAGCCTACAACAATCAGAAACAATAACAAAACCCACCACACCCTGGGGAAGACTGAGAATTGGATTTCCAGAGTTACCACATTATTAGATTTAAATGTCTAGTTTTCAATAAAAAATCACAAGGCATATAAGAAACAGGAAAGTATGGTCCACTCAAAGAAAAAAAATCAAAATAAAATGTCCCTGAAAAAGACCTGATAGCATATCTACTTGACAAAGACTTTAAAATATCCTTCTTGAAGATGCTTGAAAAACTAAAGAAAGATGTGAAGAGAGTCAAGAAAATGATATGTGAACAAAACAGAAGTATCAATAAAGAAATAGAAAACCCAGAAAGAAAGCAAACAAATTCTGGAGCTGAAAAGCACTGAATGAATGAATGAATAACTGAAATGAAAAATTTACTAGAATGATTCAAAGGTTTATTTGAACAGGCAGAGGAAAGAATCAGCAAACTTAAAGATAGGACAAGAGAAATTATTGAGTCTGAGAGAAAGAAAAACATTGAAGAAAAGTAAACAGAGCCTAAGGGACTTGTGGGAAACTATCAAACAGAGCAACATATTCATTGTGGGAGTCCAAGGGGAAGAGAGAGAGAGAGAGAGAGAGAGAGAGGCAGAGAATATTTGAAGTAATAGGGCCAAAAACTTCCCAAACATGATGAAAGACATGAATACAAACATCAAAGAAGCTCAATTAACTCCAAGTAAGATGAACTCAAAGAGAACTACAAGAAGACACATTATAATAAACTTTTGAAAGACAAAGAGAGACTCTTGAAAGCAGATATAAAGTATCCTCTATAAGACTTTCCGCAGATTACTCATCAGAAACTTTAGCAGCCAGAAGGCAATGGGCGAATATATCCAAAGTGCTGAAAGAAAACACCAAAACTGTCAACAAAGGATTCTATATCCAGAAAAACTATCCTTCAAGAGTGAGAGAGAAATCAAGACATTCCCAGATAAACAAAAGCTGGAGGAGTTCATCACCACTAGATCTACCCTGTAAGAAATGCTCAAGAGAGCCCTGCAGGCTGAAATAAAATATCACTAGACAGTAACTTGAAGCTGTATGAAGAGATATTGTAAAAGTCTCACAAAAGGTAAATATATGGGGAGAGTAACACTAGCATCATGGCAGCCCAAAATGTCCCTTATTTTGTCCTCACTTCAACAACAAAAATTCAGCATCCATCCATGAACAAAAGTGCCTCTGTGGGAGTTGTGGGATCCAGCACCATACACCAAGGGACCCAAGAGGAGTCTTGCCCACCTGTGCATCAGCTAATAGGCAGACAGACCTCAGTACTGGCAGCGAAACCTGCAGTAGCCTGTGAATTGGCTCCAGCCACTCTTGGCTGTAGTCCAGGAGCAGCTGGAGAACACTGACTTGGGAGGTCACACACAGATGAGAGAGCCTTTGTGGAAGTCCAGGTTTCCAGAGGAGAAGCTCTGGCACTCCACTGGAGCAAAAAAACAGAAGTTTGGACACACTGGCATGGCAGTTAGTAAGGATTGGAGGGCTTGGGATGAGGCAGTCACGTGAGATAAAGCCCAGAGGTCAGTAGTAACATTAACAGCAATAAAACTACTAATACTAATGCTAATGATAAACAGATGACTCTTTCTAAATGTTCTCTATGTGTTATACATTAAACTGAGCACTTTTTATATGCCTAATTTAATTTAACCTACAAATATCTCTGCTGTTCATGGTAGGCGTGATTATCATTGGAGAAATTGAGGCCCAGAGAGGGGAAGCTTGCCTGGATTCCCCCAGTTCACAAGTAGCCAGGCCTGGCTTTGCACTCAAGTCTGCTGACTCTAAGAGGCATGCCAAGAAAGCCAGGGGCCCATTCGAGGAAGAGCAAGCATGAGGGTACTAGGGGGTATAGTGGGAGGCAAGATAGATGGGGATGTTTATAACTTTGGACACTAGATGTGGAAACCTGATCTTCATTCTGAGATAGTTTAGAGGCAAGTAGAGGCTTGGGTTTAGGATAAGCTCTTTAGGTTCAGGAGAAGGAAGACAAGGCCAGGCTGGAGGCTGCCTCAATAGCCGAGACCAGAGGTGATGGGGTCTGGACTTGTGTGGCGTGGAAAGCAGAAGACAGATCAGGGAATTGGAGCCTGCAAGATGTGATGATTGAGGTGGTTCTGGGAATTCCCACTTATAGGAGGGGTGAGGCTGAGGTGCTGAGCAGGGAGTGAGGAAGGAGCTCCTAGCCTTTCTGGATGAGGAGGCAAGCTTCGGTAACACAGATGTGGGTCCAGACCCCGGCTCTGCCACATACCAGCTGTGTGACCTCAGGTAGGTTACCGGTCCTCTCTGAACCCATCAGCTGGGTGCACACCCACTTCTTCCTCCAGCCCGGGGCAAGGACTGGATGAAACAAGTGTTTCATAATTTAACTGCCAGCACCTCGGTTTCCTGATTCCCTTCTCTGTAGTCTCACATCTTCCAAAATCTCTGACCCTACCTTCCAGGGACTGACACTGACCCTGCATGACTGCTGTGTGGCTTACTTTAAGACCTTCCTTCTGGTAACTCTGGGAGATACAGTCCAGGACACCTTTGTATTTGTTTACATAAACCCCGTCAGCTTGCAGTCGACTCTTCACGACATCCATAGGAGTTGCTGTCCCCCAAGAAATTGCTCCTGTTAAGAGAGAGACAAATAGGTATCAGGGGCTGGCTGGTTGGGGTGTGGAGGGGACCTGGCTCCCTGCAGATTTCCACCATTCAGAGGCTTAATATGCTGCTGGGGGACGTGGAAAGAGCTCAAGGTCAGGACCTATGAAGGGGGTTCTTGATCCTCCCTCGCCACTTGCTGTGGGACTTTGCAGAAGTCTCCTGCCACCTGTAGGCCTTGGGTTTGTCTTCTGTAAAATGGGCCAGCAGTACCTATCTTCATGGGGTTGCTATGAGGACAAATAACCTGATGCATGTGAAGCATTTAGCACAGTGCCAGGTCCATCGCTAGTGCTTCCTAAGCAGAAGGCTTTATTAGCAGCTTTTATTGGAGGAACAGGAACAGGCCCCATAGTACTTTCTGGGCACAGGGGAGGGAGACCAGGGTGAGGCCTGAGGCTGAAGGCTGGCAGCTCCCCAGAGGCAGGATTTACTCTGAATGAACATGAAGAAGATGCTAAACAAACACTTTCAGACAGCCTGCTTGCCAAGGAAGGGTCAGCTTAGGGATTGCAGAGAAGAGCAGGGGCAGGTCTTTAAAAAGCTCTTATCTTTTCCAGTGATGTGGGATAGAAGCCTTAGGACCATGTGCCACTGGGTCATCTCCATTGGATAAGTTCAGGTGTCCTGGTTAGAGTACGTTTGTGACTTTAAAGGACTCTAAGAAAACAACGCCAGGTTATTGTATAAACAGAGAAATTGGCACATTCTTTGATGGGGAGAGAAAAACAAACCGATGCCAAAGTCCAAGGCAGCTGGTTTGCAAGGTTTTGTAACTGCTGCCCAGCGGCTCCCAAAAGAGGCCTTAGCCTGTCCCCAGCCCCCTGCCCACCCCGGCCTCCTGCCCTTGGTCCTCTGGGAGCCCTCTGGACCTCTCCTCCCTCCTGCCTTCTTCCAGGATAAATGGGGCCGCTTTCCCTGGAGTTAGCCCAGGTGCTGCCCTGGCACACTCCCCTGTTCTCAGCCCATGGGAGAGGGTATTACAAAACCAGGTTTGACTGCCAGGCCACACGCATCTGCTCTCACCAGAAATGAGAGCAGCTGGGGCCTGTTTGCCTTCTCAGTCAAGAAGTATTTATTGAGCACTTACTGGGAGCTGGCACAGGCTAGGCCTCAGGCACAAGGCGGAGGAACAGGAACACTGGGGTCTGGTGGCTAAGACGTGGGCTCTGTTATGTGTTTCCTAAGTTTCAAGCACAGCTGATTAGATGATGATGAGGAGGAATGACAATTTTCTTCTCTCCAGTGGATCTTTCCCATCAGCATCAAACATACCATGTTATCTGCCTTTTTTAAAAAAATTTTTACTGGAGTTTGGTTGTTTTACAATGTTGTGTTAGCCTCCACTGCACAACAGAATGAATCAGCCCTACACATACAGATATCCCCTCCCTTCTGGACTTCCCTCCCATTTAGGTCGCCACCGTGCATTCGATAGAGTTCCCTGTGCTATACAGTATATTCCCATCAGTTATCCGCCTTCTTGAGAAGCAATCCTCTCTTGACTTCCGTACCCCTCTCTGACTATAGCTGTGTTTCTCTCTTTCCCAATATAGCACATTCAAATCTCTCAAAAGTGTTGTTTGTACTTGGGTTCTCCAATTTCTTTCATCCCATTCTCTCTTGATCCCACTTCAATCAGGTTTTCACACCCTTCTCTTCATCAAAATGGGTCTTGTCAAAGTCCCTGATGACCTATGCATTGCTAAATCCAAGCAGTGGGAATAGCAAGTGCAAAGGCCCTGTGGTGGGGAGAGAGCCAGGCACGGTCAAGTTGTAGGAAAGAGACCAGTGTGGCTGGAGCAGAGCAATGTAAGGGGACGGTAGCAAAAAAATGAGTGCAGAAGGGTAACAGGCAGCTGAAATGCTGATGGTCTTGAAACCATTGCAAGGTCATTGACTTTTTCCCAAAGTGAAATGGGGATGCAGCATGGGTTCTGAGTAAGGAGGTTAAGTAACCAGTCCATGGTCACAAAATGACTAAGTTTGGATTTGAACTTGGATCTTTCTGACTGCAGAGTCCCTACTATACTGTCTACATTAGCGGTGTGACCTTGAGTTGGTCACGCTGAACCTGTTTTCTCACCTGAAAAATGGGGAAACTGATTCCTACCTTCTGGGGCTAATGAAAATATCACATTGGAAAGGTTTGCAGGGTGCCAGTATTCAAAAAAGGTGAGCCATGATAACAGATTTTCTTTTCAAAGCTCAGTGATACCTGACACAGAGTAAGTGCTCAAAATATACCTTCCAGCTGAAAGCTGTAAGAGCCCAAATAGGGACTCAGAGAGAAGGGGATGGGAGAAAGAGGGGGGACCATTCCCCATTCGTAGCCCTTCGTCTGCCTGGCTAGGTCTGGCCATAGCAGGTACTTAACAAAGAACTGTTGGATGAGTGGCTGGATGAACCCTGCCCTTCCCCAGGGCTGAGAAGGGCATGGTAGGCTCCCCAGCTGTCTCGCTGCCGTGGTCAGCACGGGGTCAGGGGTCGGCCATGCCGCCCTTACCTGCCATGCCGCCCGCCAGCCACACAGCACAGGGGCTGGGGCCTGTGTGGGCCTCGGGCGTAATCCAGTCACTCAGGAACACATAGGGGATGAAGTAGAGGCAGTAGCCCGGGACGTCCCGCAGCAGCATGGCACTGGCGCCCCGGTACAGCCCTGCCAGGCCTTCAGTCCGCACGATGGTTATGATGCAATGCACAGGCCCCTGGTAGGCTGGCTGCTCCCCAAGAGCTGCCACCCTATTCTTCAAACCGAGGTTGGCTGCAAAGACAGGGCAAAAAGATGGCAAGTGACCTGGGGGCAAGAGAATGACCATTGTCTGGCATTGGAGTCAGCCCAGCCCATTGACAGTTCCCACTCACGTCACCAATTGATTTTTACCAAAACTTCTGACCGTCTTGGCAGCTCAAACGGGGATTCTGAAGTCCCAACAGGGAGCTCCTGCCAGCATGTGCAGCCAGACTGGACAAAATCCCAGCCAGGTGATAAAGCACCTGTTGCCTTAGAATGCCCAGAGGTTCTCAGTCAACCATCACTATGTCTTTTTGAGTAGATGTGATTGCACGATGCCTTGGATCAAATATGCTGAGGCATACCAAGCTCCTTCTTGAAGCAGAGGCTGGAAAACCCAACACACTGTGTGTGTGTGTGTGTGTGTGTGTGTGTGTATGTGTGTGTACTTGTGCATAGTGTGGTAAAAAGTGTATGAGATTTGGACCCAGACTGTCCTGGTTCCAAATCCTGGCCCTGCTTACCAACTTTCTGACCTTGGTAGGCACCTTTTTAGCCTTTGTTTCCTTACCTTTGAAAAGGGGACAGGCCAATACTGTATTGTATACTTGAAAGTTGCTAAGAGAGCAGATCTTAAACATTCTCACCACATACACACACAAAATGGTAACTATGTGAGGTGATGGATGTGTAAACTGACCTTATCTTGGTAATCATTTCACTATACATACATGTACCAATTCATCACATTGTGCACCCAAAACTTACACAAGGCTATATGTCAACTGTATCTCAATAAAGTTGGAAAATTATATTTTTTAAATAAAAAAGAGAACAGGCTGTTGTGAGTATAAACAAGGTAATACCTATAAAGAGCTCAGCATGGTGCTAGGAACACTGTAGGGGTGCAATGTTATCACCAGATTATTATTGAGACCAAGTTGACTGGTGTGAGTTGGGTGCAGGATACACTGGCTGGAGGGCTGGACATGTTCTCACTGACTCTCTCCAGCCCTGGCCAGGCTGTGCCCTGAAACAGCTGTAGGGCAGTACTGGTGCCATTGGCCCCTCAAAGTCCAGGGGCACAGGGTGCTGTCTCCTTAGCTGACCTCTGGGGTCTCTGCTGGCAGATCATCAGTTGTTATATCAGTAGCTTCTTTACAGGATGTGTGTAGCCAGCAAGTAGCGACTCTGTCTGTCCCTCTAATTCTTCCATAGGGCTTCTTGCATCTCCCTGTCTGATGCCTGTCTACTCTGCTACGGACCTTTTAGCACAGCTTTGACTCATGGCCAGAGAGACCTCCTAATCCCAGTGCAGATAAAGCAGACTCATGTTCTCAACTTTCCCTTCTTGAAGAACTAACATGACATGGCCAGGACAGAAACAGAATGAAGCTTGCCTGTGACCACATGCATATTTTGCCAACTGGGTTTAATTCCCTGTAAGTACCCTCTCAATGGGGTTTTACACATGCTGGCTAAAAGACAGATCACTTTTGTTATATAGGTGAATATCCAAGCCCCCTACATAGCCCCATCTTTATCAAATGAAGGTTAGGAAAAAATACTCAACTTCATGATGCCACAGTCCAAACCAGAGCTTTAGGAGTAAAGTACAACCTGTCCTTTTCACTCAACCCGGAAGTAGACGAGGTCCAGGGGGAGGTTCCTATTTGCCTGGAAAGTATGCTTGAACAAACTATTCCTGTATTTTCTTTCTATGTTGGGGGAACAGAGGCATCCTGGCCATGTGCATTAGGCCAACTACAGCGTGGGCAGGAGGCTGAGTCTCATTCTATAGTCTATAGCAGAGAGTGAGCAGGGGTGGTGGCCACTTTTAGGGGCACAGGGCCCTCTGAGCTCAGAGCCAGATCAGACACTGTGGTCTTTGAGAGTCTACTGAGAGGTCACTGAACACCCCTTTCTCTCCCAAATCCACTATGATACCACCAGGGTCATCCTGGGAAATTTTGACATTAGCGCACATAGATGTTAATTGTACCAACATATAAACTTTGCCTGGGCCATGCTCATGTCAAAGTAACAGTGATCTGTCCCAGGAGTCAAGGTTTTCATGAATCAACTGTGGGTATGATGTAGCTTTCAGAAGTTACTGATTGAAAGAGAATGTCCTGATAACATTCTGCTTGTCTGGGGGACAGATGTTGAAAAAAAAAACTTGTCCAACCTCCAACTGACTTTGTCAACAAAAACCCTGTACTTTTTTCCTTTTCTTTTCAGGATAAGCAATAAGGAAATTCTCTCACATTCTCCTAGGGTTGTAACATAAGCGATCTAGCTTTTATTGCTTGAAAATGATCCATTTACAATTATTACAGCAATAGAATTGTCATGGTGACCTGGAATACTGACACGAGTCTGAACTGGTGGCCAAGGCCTTCTGGACACAAGTTGATACTGTGAAGCCCTTGGAACTCCTTCCAGCTCCCTCATCCCCAATATTTTTAAAGAAACTTTTTATTTGGAAATAATTTCAAATTTGCAAACAAAAAAGTACAAAAAAGGAAAACTGTACACAGAACACCTTTACCCAGATTCAACTATTGTTAACATTTTACCTTATTTGTTTTATGGTTTGTGTGCTCTCTCTCTCCTTCCCCCCCTTCTCCCACCCCGCCCCCCCACTTTTCACTCAAACACGTGTGTGCAATTAAACTGAACAGATGCCTTTGTCCCAATGCCTAAACTTTGCCTGGGCCATGTTCATCTCCAGGTAACAGTGACCTGACCTGGAGTCAGGGTTTTCACGAATCAGCTGCGGGTACAATGTGGCTTTCACGAGTTACTGATAGAAGGAGAGAATCTGATAAAATTGGAAAAACACTTGGCCAAACGAGAACTGGCCTTGACATCAAGACCCAAACCAGAACCAAATCTGTACTTTCATTCTTTTTCTCCCAAAATAAGCAATAAGGAAATTCTTTTGCACACACATGCATACATAATTTTATTCTCTGACCCATTTCAGGGTGAGTTACATACAAAATGGCCCTTCACCCCTAAATACTTCAGTCTGTGTTTCCTAAGACTCGGGATACCATTCTACACACTGTGGGACAACAGCCGGGTTCCTAATCTACATGGACAATACTTGTATCTAATGTACTGCCTATGCTCATACCTTCCTGTGATCTCATGCTGACCTTTAGTGTGTTCCTCCCCAACCCCCAGGACAGGATCCAGTCTATCAGGTATTATATTTAGTTGTCATGTCTCTTTAGCTTCCTTTCATTTGGAGCATTTCCACAGCCTTTCTTTGTTTTTTTTATGACACTGCCATTTTTCAAGACTACACCGCCCCCTTTCTTGTTAATAGAACTTTCCTTATCTGAGGCTTGTTTGATGTGTCCTTGTTATTACATTGAGATGATGCATTCTTGGCTGGACTTCTTCCCTGTTCTTAAGTCTCACCTTTTTTCCCATGAAGACCAATCACTCTTAAGAGCCCCTGTCTTCTCCTCTGGCCTCCTCTGCCTGTTTTTATTAGTTTGTTTTTTAACTGAGGTATAATTTACATTCCATAAAAGGTGTAGCTTGTAAGTGCACAGTTGGTGAGTTTTGACCATGGCATGCACCAGACACCATATCCTATTGAGAAAATGACGTCTTAGACTTGAAATAAACTGTTTTGGTCACTCAGGCAGAGCTAAGAAGCCTACCTAGCCTCTCCTGCTTTTCAAGGCAAAAGGATTCTGTGACATCAATGACGTGTCACTCAATGAGAAGTAAATCTCTTTTGGGTGACAGTTGTTACGGACCCACCTACTTTAGCAATAGTGGTATGGACAATTCATAAGGGACCACAAGGCAGAAGACCGCTGGGATTCTGATCAGTTGCTCAGACCACAAGATGCTCTGTGGCTCAGCTGGCAAAGGAGTTGCCCAGGAGCCTTGGCAGCTAGACTTAGAAAAGCGCCAAATCAGAGCTTCCGGTAACTCTAGCAGTGGACCAAATTTAGTTTGTGTAAAACAAATTTTGGTGACCCTTAAAAGAACTGACTTGGGAGGTTGCTGGCAAGCAGCTCTTGGAAATATGCACAACTGATACATGTAGATGTGTCTTTGTGCAAGGAACCCAAGGAAGGAAGTAGGCACCCTGCTCACACTGAACCACTGCCCCTCAGCCTGTTGTTCTGGAACCTTCAGGGCTTTGGCTTGGGGTGTACACATGCAAGTGAAGGGTTCATATTAGGTATATTTCCTTCTAGAATGAAATGTATTTAGTTTCTCTAATGAGAATTTTTTGTTTTAAAATGAGGATAAGATGATGAATCAAATTTTGATTATTTCTTATCATGATTATTTCTTATCACTTTACCATTAAGGCCATTTTTTTGCCGTACTCTCTAAATCAAGAACCTTTTACTATGATAGGTAGAGTTACACTCAGGATGCCTGTGGTTTTCTTTGTTTTCCCAAATTCATTTAGGGTCAACTCAAGCACCCTACACCAAGATGAGCAGGATGTTCAAAGTTGATAAAATTGCCCCCCACCCTGCTCCTAACCTTCACCTAGGAGCTTAGGAAGGCCTACATAGTTCTAAAAAGACCCCTCCTCCAGGCTCCCCTGCCTTGTCCAGCTCAGTCCCCGCCATCGCTCCTCGGACCACACACTGTGGCCGTCTGGCTTCACTGCTCAGCAGCAGTGTCTGGTGCCTTGCTTGCTGGCTCCTGCCTGGGCCAGGAGGTCCCTCTGTAGGCAGGAGCCTCTGCAGGGAGCTCTGCAGCGAGTGCGGGTGTCCAGGTTTGGCCACTTCTAACAGGTACACATGCAGCCACTCCTTGGGGGATCCTCCTACCTCAGAGAGGCTGCACTGGCCCAGATGCAGGCTGAGGTCCCCACAGATCTGCCACTAGTGCCCCTCTTCTCAGAACCCAGGGTCCTACCACTGCATCCCGCTGTACCCTTCCCAGACACAAACACGAACAAGTTTCACTTCTTTCCTTTTTCAGGCAATGTTGTTCAATTTCTTCAGTGGGTCATGACCTTGGAAACAGGAAAGTCAGCTGAAACACAGTGACTGGTCACTGATCCACTGAGGTAAGGAGGGCCCAGGCCTCAGGAGCCTCTCTGGAAGGGAGAGCGCCACCAGTCCTCCTCTGTGTGCCTATGTTAGGGTGGGGTGGAAATACAACATCATTTCTCAACAGCTCACTTTCTCCAGAAAATCCTCAACAAGTCCGCCACCCACTGATGAGGCCCTGCTGGTCCCCAGTTAGCGATGTGCAGGCTCACCAAGTGTTCTGTGCTCGAATGCCTCTGGGCCAGCAGGCTCTCAAATGGAAGGGGGCAGCATGGGGTGATTTCAAGGGACCCACCAATCCACAAGCATTATAGATTGACAGAATTCCTAATATATCTCACATACATGTCTGGCCATTTTTCTCATATGTGTAGGTGCTATTGTGGGAACACAAGAACAGTTACTTAAATACACTGATGATCCATGGTAGCTTCTTGTCACATGTGTTTTCTCAATCTGTGGACACAATGTAAACAGCTGTTCTATGGGTTGGACTCCATTTTATATATTTAAAAGGTACTTGTAGAAAAAGCTGGGACCCCTAGTCCATACCAAGGCTGTACCTGCTATCATGGTCTGTCCTGGCTGCTGCTGTTTTCTGAGCATGTTGTTTTGCCTTAACCGGTTCACTGAGTTTCCTGATGATAGGGATCACACACTGTGGCCTGTCCCAGGCACTGTGGCCCTGTGCCTGACACT
Organism: Balaenoptera physalus; assembly: GCF_965194825.1. Classification (NCBI taxonomy): domain Eukaryota; kingdom Metazoa; phylum Chordata; class Mammalia; order Artiodactyla; family Balaenopteridae; genus Balaenoptera; species Balaenoptera physalus. The sequence goes on from NC_138890.1 coordinate 64,303,789, forward strand.
GTGGGCCTTATGTGCCTCAACATCCATTCAGTGAACACTTGAGCATCTGATCGGCAGCTCTAGCACCGGGGCCTCCCAAAGCTTCACCTCCTGTGTTCGGCATTCCTCCAAGCCCAGCCCTGTCTGGTCCTTGTGCCAGAGACTATAGACGCTAAAAGAAACTTCCAAATCATAAGCTGCCACACTTGTCGAAGAAGCTATGGAAGCATCCAGTAATGTGGATGGACATCCTCCAGCAAACAGGTTGGGTATAACCTCTGTGGTTTGGGTTTGAACAAGCTGAGGGACCCCTCAGTTCACTTCCCCAGGGTATTACCAACTGGGAAGCTCTGGCCCAGTTCCTGTTTCTAAAGAGTCCAGCAGTTTTCTCATGATCTAAAGAGTCCATGATAGGCAGATGGTTTAGTAGAAAGAGCCCTGGATTAGGAGCAGCTGGGATTTGCTCTGTTGCTCAGTTGCTATTTACTGTACAACCTGGTGCAAAGGACTCAACCACACTGGGCTGCAGTTTCCTCATCATACACAAAAGGCGAAGAATCAGTGGCCTGTCCACATCATTTGGCTTTTGTGAAAATTGAGAATGTTGGCAAATGTACTTTACTAAAATGTGTGTTGTGCAAATGTACTTTACTTGAGGCAAATAGTTATCGTTCCTGTCTTTATTACCTTGCCCTGATGTGACTTCAGATTCCGGAAGTGCTGGACCTGCTAATCTCAGGCAGCCATGCCCTGCTGTCACCTGCCATGACCTGCCAAGCCTGCTGTGGAAAGATTGTAGATACCGACCCAGCTCTGAGAACTACCAACACTAGTGTCAAGTCTAGAAATCAGGACAATATTTGCCCTTGTCAATTGATTGGAAGAACAAATGGATGTGTCCCCACTGTATGTAACTTATACAATGGTGTGTTATGTTGTGTACACCTTCATTAATCTTGGCAAGCTATGTGGGACCACAGTTTGAAAATTATTCAGTCACACTGTCCAGAACTCAAGGGCGCCTCTTGAACTGCATGGCTATATGCCTGGCCTCTTCACAAACCTCCTCCCTCCACTTTTGGGTTGCCATTGCTCCAGCCCTCACTTCCTACTGGCACACAGCCTACTTGAGAAGAAGGCCCCGACTGTATGGTCCTGGCTAGTCTCCAGGTTTTTGTGCCCCTTATCACATTCCAAGGGTTCCTGCCTTCCTTCTTTAGGAACTGAATGGAGCAATGTGTATCTCTTTACACAGCTTAGCATCATTAATTCCTGCCCTGAACTGTGAAATTCTTAGAAAGTCCACTGTATCAAAAGGCTAACCTGCCTGGAGATAAGTATGCTTCTTGGCAGCCACACATCTTTATGGGAGCAATAAAACTGTGTTGCCAAAGAGACAAACTGATGTAGTCAGGGCCTCTGAGGCACAGTTGTTGACCTTCTCAACCAGACATTTCAGAAGATCCAGGGAGAAATGGTTTCACCCCATTTTGCCATCATGCAGATTCTTGAGCTCAAACGGGCTTTGTGTGCACGTGTGTGGCTGATGATCTTACTTGCCCAGATCACCCCGCAGCTGGCACTCCCACTGTTACCATCCAGTCCAGCTTGTCTCCTCTCGGCATGTCCAGATATTAGGACCTTCTCCTCCTCGAATCCTGGCCACACTCTGTCCCTTTCATTCCATCAGATTATCTTAAGTACGGTAGAGTCAGGTTTCCTCAACTTCCTTCCTCTTGCCTCAAAATTCTCTCGCAATTGTCTCTTTCCTTCTCCCCTCCCAACTTGGAAAAGAAAGTCTTTTTCCTTCTTTACCCATTGGTCTCCGTCCCCACTGTCACCCTGACTTCAGCAACTCTCCCTCCTTCCCTCTCCTTCCCGATGTTGGTGACACGAGTCTCTCAGGACTGTGTTCCCAGGGTGTGGAGCTGCATGGCCCGGGGCGGAACAGCCCAGGGAGCATGGACAAGTCACTTAAGCCCAGCCTCAGTTTCCCCACCTGTCAAACGGAGAATGACAGTGCGGATTTCATAGAGTTGCTGTGGTGACTGAATCACGGGATTTGTGTTAGCGCAGAGCACATGGCTGGGGCGCAATACTTGTTAACAACAGCTATTAGCATCAGTATAGCTCCCGCCCAAACTCCTTTACAGCGTTTTCTCATTGACGTCTACCCTGGTGGTTATTGCAGCTCACCTTGGCATTTGCATCTAACGCCATGACTTCAGCTTCTATGTCTGTCACACCCCTGTCTAGACCTCCAGGCCTGACATTCCATTTGCAGTCCCTCCCTCAACAGGAACCAAGGTCAAGTCCCCACGTTCTCACTCGAGCCTACCCCTCCAGCCAGGGTCCAAACCAGCGGCAGCAAGAATGGGTATGTGTGCTCACCCACTCCACGCCAAGCTCTGTCTCGCATGCTTCATCTGCTGGTTAATTCCCTGCGTGGGAGGTACCACCTCCCTCATCGCCACCCAACGTTGAAACCCTGGGTCATTTTCGACACTTTCCTCTCTCCTGCTTGGCCTGGTGGTTCTACATCATCAATGCCTTTTCCGTCTGCCGCTCCCCTCTACTCCCAAAGCCCACGGCCCTGGGTCCGGCGTTCCCAGCCTCTCGCCTGGTCTGCGGAGCAGCCTCCAAATCAGCCTCCTCACCTCTACTATTCCCACCCCCTTCCATCCCTTCTGAAGGCCAGGTTCACTTCCTACCACACAGCTTCGCTCGGGTCATGCTGCTGTCCAAGACGCTCCTCTGCCTGCAGAATAGAAAGGAAACCCATACTCGGCTAAAAATCCAAGCTCTTCACAACTGACCCTGCATCTTCCACCCCTCCCCCCTCATCCTGCCACATGCTTGCCTTTCCTGCCACTGACTCTTTTTTTTTTTTTAAGATTTTTTTTTTAATGTGGACCATTTTTTTTTTAGCATCTTTATTGCAGTATAATTGCTTTACAATGGTGTGTTAGTTTCTGCTTTATAACAAAGTGAATCAGCTATACATATACATATATCCCCATATCTTCTCCCTCTTGCATCTCCCTTCCACCTTCCCTATCCCACCCTTCTAGGTGGTCACAGAGCACCGAGCTGATCTTCCTGTGCTATGCGGCTGCTTCCCACTAGCTATCTATTTTACATTTGGTAGTATATATAAGTCCATGCCACTCTCTCACTTCGAATGTGGACCAGTTTTAAAGGCTTTATTGTATTTGTTACAACACTGCTTCTGTTTTATGTTTTGGCTTTTTGGTTGCAAGACATGTGGGATCTTAGCTCCCCGACCAGGGATCGAACCCGCACCCCCTGCACTGGAAGGTGAAGTCTTAACCACTGGACCACCAGGGAAGTCCCCTGCCACTGACTCTTTCCTTACATCGTTTCTCAGTCTGAAACACCTCTCCCTCCCTACATCCCCACCTCCAAATCCTAGCCAGTATTCAAACACCCAATCAATAGCCACTTCCTCTCTGGAGCCTTCCCGGTCTGCAGAGCCAGATTCTGAGGTTCCAGAGCCTTCCTGGGGCCCTTCTCATTCTGGTGCACACCTGATTCCCCACCAGACTGAGTGCTCCATAAAGGCAGGGACTGTGTGTGTCTGATACCTGATTTACCTACTCTGCTTGGCTCAGAGCAGGGCCTCGGGAAATGCTAGTGAATGAATGAATCAAAGAGTGAATTCAATCAAGTGTAACCCTCAGCCCTTTGCCTCCAACTGGGCCTGGTGAAACTACTATGATGGTCAGCACAGAGTTAATGCTGAGTCCTCCTCTGATTCCCCAAACTCTGGCCTCCTGTGGTGTTGAGGGCTTTGTGATCTGCACATTAATTAGGCTCTTAATGAAAACACAGACCTGAAAGCTCCCAGATGGGGGAGGAGTGAGTGCCATTGGCCACTGAGCTCCAGGATGTGACTTGGCCCAGGCAGCAGAGGGACCTCACCCCTGAATTCCAGCTCGGGCCCAGCAGGGTGCCTAGTGAGGCTCATGCCTGGGCGAAGGGTAATGATAACTTGAAAACGGCACCTTCACAGGCACCTTACTGTCAAGGCCAGATCTGAATGAATTCAGGCCAAGTGACAGAGGCCCCAGGAGAAAACCTCCGTGAAGCTGGAAGAGTTTTCATGAGGATACCTGCCGTCTAGCATGTACTGGTAGGCAGCGCCAAACGGACCCTCCCTTTAAACTTTAGCAACTGCCTATGTAATTTGGTAAAACCCCTCTGTTTAACAAATTTCACAATACGTACCAAGAATCTTAAAAATGACTGTAGTCTTTGACCCAGTCACGAATCAAAGAGCCCACACATTTAGGGAAATGACTGTAAATGAAGGCAACTCTTTATGGACAAATTTGCTGATCACATCACTATTTTTAGAAGAGGAAGAACTGTAAACAACCTAAATGTTCACTAGTAGGAAGACTTCTAAATAAGTTTAATTGCATAGCTAACATTTATTTCGTGTTTTCAATATACCAGACATTGTGTAAGATCTTCCTGTGTTACATGTTATCCCATCCCATCCCAGTTATGAAGGAGCTACTCCTGTTACGCCTTTTATGCAGATGAGTAAACTGAGGCTTGGCAACAACAGGTGGAGGTAAGATTAGAAGCAGGTGGCCTAACTCCAGAAACTGAATTCTTACTACACTGTATCATCCCTCTCAAAATGTGTGTGTCTGTGTGCATGTGTTTATTTGATGGAATATTGTACATCTATTTTAAATATTATCCATCTATTTTAATTTTAGAATTCTATTTTAGTAACATGGAAGATGCTTCTGTTTTACATTGAATTAAGAAGAGGATATGAAACTGTCTATATAACATAAGTACAACCTCTTAAAACATTTAATCCATGCATATAGAACAGGAAAAGGAAACATATTAATGTGTTAACAGTGACTGTATTTGGGTGGATGGGTGCTTTCTCCCTCCGCATTCAGACAGTCAGGATGAACTCAGTGGCTTTATATTTGCACGTCTCCAACCAGATGAGCTGAGTTCTCACCTCGCCATAGCCTCCTTTCTACTTGACACATGCCCCAAAGCAGGGAAGCCAGAGGCCTCTGGCACCTGCCTTCAGTACGTGGCTTAGTCTCTCATAGCCCGTTGTCACCACCCGGGAAGTGGACTGGCAATTCTGGGGTAAAGCCACAAGCCATGAGCAATCCCACAAGCCCTGCACAGGGTAGCCTGCAATTACCCATCTCAGCCCAGTTATCAGGGAGAGCGGGCCTGACTCAGAGCAGAGACCACGAGCTCGCAGCCAACCGCAGCCCCACACTGTCCCGTCCACACAATGCTTTGGGCTGCATGGTGTTACGTTGGTTTGTGTTTGGTTTTGTTTTTACTTGAATTATCTGACAATTTCCAATTGGAAGACCCTGGGAAAATCTAGCTTTCTGCCTTCTCTTAAAAAGCAGAAGATCCAGGCCACGTGGCAACAGTCAGCCGGAGCAGGGTTGCAGCCACCCCTCTGACAGGATCTGGGCAGCTTGCAACCGTGTGTACCACTCCCGACTTGCCTTCCTAGCACCAAGGCCGACACACGTGCTTGAACTGCTGTGTTTCTAACAGCAGAGTGATATGGAAAGTGAAGCATGTTCTGTGTTTCAGTAAAAAGAGGAAAAACGAAACACAGGTTAGGAGGGCTGTAGGTGTCCAAAAAATGGAAAAGGGTACATTTTCCAGGTACCTGTGCTTACTTATGTTACCTCCCTGGTCCCAGTGGGTCTTTGAGTTTTCTATCTCTGGCCTAGAGGGTTTCCGAGGAAAAAGTGAAAGATAACCACATCCTTCCTCATCTTCTGGAGAGATTCCTGGCAGAAAGTACTGCCTGGTGACCCACTGCCTGCCTCCCATGCTTTATCCCCAATAGTTGATCCTGACCAGCACCTGTAGTTGCCAAAGCCCTTTCCCCATGCATCTGGGGGGACAGGGGAAGGTAAGGAAGAGTGGGCCATGCAGAGCGGAGCTGCCCAAAGCCACAGGACTCAGACCCATCCCTCGGAGCCCACAAGCTATGCCCACTACTTGAACAATGTCATTTTGGAGACATGTTCCAAGTCCCCTTTCCTCCCTCAAAGTTTGCAACTGGTTTTGCACATGATGATTTTGTGCAAAGACCCAGATATTACCAAAGTTGTCGTAGCCTCAGCTTCTACAAAACCCTGGGGCAGAAGCAGAAATAGCCTCAGTGGGCTCTGAGTCAGTTGCCTGGGTCTGTATCCCAGCTCCACCTTCCACTAGGGCAGTGACCTCAGGCAGGTGATGGAATCTCTCTGTGCCTCAGTCTCCCCTTTGTAAATGTCTAGGAATTGGGTTGTTGTGAAGATTAAACACACACTAAGTTCTTCGCACAGTGCCTGGCACATGGTAAGGGCTAAGTAAATACTGGCTCCTCAGCCCCCAAGGCTGTGACTATTCTGGGTTAGTCCAGATCAGAGGCTCTAGGGGCACAGCTGAGGCGGACCCTCCAGTCTTGGTTTCTACCTTCCCTCCGCCCACTCAGGTCAACCGTTTTGTGTCCGCACTGCCAGCTAAGCCCCTGGGATCAGGTGCTAATGACTTCGAGCTTTGCAGGGCTGAGAAAAAACTGTGTGCAGGACCTCCCTTGGTCTCTTATTAAGAGCCTTCCCTGAGCTCCCCAAAGGTCAGCTTCCTGGCACACTGGGGAAGACAGAACAAACACATTTTTATTTTCTGTTGCTGCCTCAAGCGGTTTACTTAAGAACCGGTTTCCTTCTGGCACCATGCGGATGAACTTACAGCCTGAGGCCATGGTCCCGTCTGTACAGGAGTAGGGTCAAGAAACCGCATCCCGCCCTGAGATGCTGGAGAAGGACAGGGAGGGCACACCATCCCCATGTTCTCCCTGCTCAGAGGGCTTATCCAGGAAACAAGGCTCCAGAAGGGTCCCGACTTCCTGGACGGGCAGTTCCAGAGAGTCCCAGTCCAGGTGGGCTGTGCCTCAGGCTCCCACGGCCCAGGAGAGCAGGCATGGGTGGCCCTCGGTGCTGCCCTAACTAGGTGCACAGTCCTGACGTCCACGCTCTCCTTCCACCCCTCCCACCACCTGCCCCAGAGCCCTTCCTGACCCCCAGCCTGGCTGACAGCCCAACCCACTCCCTGCCACCCACCCTATTTGGAGTGGCCCAATTCCTGTCTGCCTGTCTGCTGGACAGAGCACTACAAGAGAGATGGAGTCTTTTGGTCATCGCTGTGTCCCCAGCACCCAGCCCTGTGCCTGGCACACAGCAGGTACATAATTATGGTGTGTTGGGTAAATGAACAGGGCTAACAGTCATGCTGACCTCTCACTGTCGGGTGGATATTAAATGAGATGACGCACATACGGCACTTAACAGTGTCAGGACACGATGAACACTTAGCAACTTTGGCAGCTGCTAACGGAGGCTGCACAGCTCCCTAAAAGTGAGGCTCCTGCACACCCAGCGTTGGGGGCTTTCTTGGGTCTGGCTGTCCTGCTCCTATCCTTCCTCCAGTCTCCGGAGGCTTCTAGTCTGGCCTCAGGACCCCTGTAGCTCAGCCCTTAGCCTGCCAAGTCAGCCACCATTCTAGAACCCTCTGCAGGAAAAGTGTAGGTGGGTGAGGACAGAACAGAGGATGGAAGTAAACACTGTGGAGAAAGTTTACCAATTAACTTGCCTCCAAATGTGCCGGCATTTATTGAGAAACACCTTCCTTGGTGTCTAGGCTGGCTGAGGGCCCCCTCACACGTACACAAGCATGCCTACCCCTCTCTCCTCCCCTTCCATGGACAAGGCGCCCTGGCTGTGAAGGAGGTGGGGCTGCCCCCAGGAGCCTCATCACCGAGACTCTTGCAACATCTGGACCCCAAAGAGCTTTAAGGCCTACGGAGAGAATTCCTCTGCACCTTAGACTAACACAGCTTTTTGGAAGTAGACAGGATAGCGCAAAAAACCAGCCTGGGGGCCGGGACTCCTGGGTCCTAGGCCTGTCCACGATGCCCTTCATTTCTCTGCATCTTTGCTTTTGCCTCTGGGATAGGACCAGATCAGCGAGCTTCAAACTCTTCTCAGAGGTGTGACCCCTTGGTCAAACTGAGCTGTACCAAGACACGATTCAGTATGTCAGGTAGAGGGAGGCGAGGATCTGCCTGCCCTGTATCTCCCTGGGCGGCCCCCATGGGAGCACGCTCTGTGACCCTCCGGGTGAGCCAACCCGTCTGTTGCCCTGCATCTCCCCGCATGCTGACAGTGACCGTGAGCATCCAGCAGGTGTGACTCCTGTTCTTGGGGTGGCAGGGACCCCTGCGAGGGGCATCGGCACTCTGCTCAGAGTGTGTGCAGACCTGCCCTAGACACCGCCCCGGCTGAGCAGGGAGTGCAGGCTGACTCGAGGAACCTGGGTTGCGGGCAGGAGAGGCACTGGCCTCGGACGCTCCTGAGTGAGCTTTTGGGGCTTCAGCCACGGGGCAGAGCCGACCCCCCGCCTCTGTGGGCAGAGGGTTCACACGGAGGCCATTCAGAAGGCTGCCAAGGAGAGGGGTCTTACCCACGAGATCTGTCAGGTATGTATCTGAGGTGACAGGAAGGACCTGGGATGCAATCCTTCCATTATACGGAAAAGGAGACTGAGGCCCAGGAAGGGATAGTATCTTCCCTGAGGAGACAGAGTAAAATGAGAGCCAAGGACCAAACCCCAAGGTATTGAAATTTGTCTAAGACCCCCCAGTTCATCCTTCCTCGGGAGCTGGCACTTTCTACTCTGCACAGCAAGTGCCTTCCCATTCTTTCCATCCTCCTTTATCAAAACTGCTCCAGGAGAAGAGTCAGAAACCTCCTTCCCAGCAGGGAGGAGATGACAGCTCCAGCTCGCGGCACAGGAGTAGCTATGTAGCACGTAAGAAATGAAGCTCTAATGGGACATCAAGGGTGAGGGAGGGGCGGCCCGCTTCATGGCCCTGCAGCCAGTCCAGCTTGAGGCCTCCCTGGCTGCACTCCCTGGTTTGTGGGGGGCAGGTGTGGGTCTGAGACCTGGGCAGTCACACAGGGCCCCTCACTTGACAATGCTCTGCTGTTGCCCTTTTAAAATTCTTACTAATTTGTGATCAAGAGATCGCATTTTCATTTCACCCTGGGGGGCTGCAAATTATGTAGCTGGTCCTGACTGGCCAGTCATTAATTGTGTGTCCTTGAATAAGTATCTTAACTTCTGGGAACTTCAGTTTTCTTATCTGTAAAATGGAAAAAATCACAGCACCTGCCTCAGAGAATTGTGCTGAAGATGAATTAAGAGAACCCATGCGGGGCTCTTTGCAAGCGCCGGGCGCATAGAAAATCCTTAACCAGTAAGAGTTACCACTATAGATAAAATGATTCAACCTAGATGCCCTGCTCCATAAAAAGATTATTAACCAAATCCCAGATCTGGGAAACCAGGAAAGGGTCACAGGTCCCCAGACATCAGGCCACCTCCCCTGGCCGCTTACCTTCCCGAAATGGCTGTGTTTGCATCTGCAGCCGGATCTTGATGAGGTCCACGGGCGCACCCAGCCCAACAGAGACCACGCCAGCCACCATGCTGGCCAGGAGCAGGTCAGACAGCACGCGGGGTGAGCCGGCCTCGGGCTCCTGGCACCGGTGGTGGCTGAGGAACCTCTGTGTGTTGCTGAAGACCCCAAACACCACTGAGTTGTAGACAGCGATGCTGGCGAGGGGGAAGGCCATGCCCTTGAAGAAGCCAAACACCTGTGGGGAGACCCAGGGGGAGGAGGCATGAGGGCCTATGCTGCCCTTGGCAGAGACCTTGCCCTCCTGGAGCCTACGGGCTGGCGGGGGAGACACCATAGGAAAAGCAAACCAGTACGTTGGTGGAAAGAATAAAAGAGGATGCTGATGTGAGAGGAGAGACAGGGGAGGGCGAGAGCATCCTTAACCCGAGGAGGAACCGGCTTCTGCATGAAGCTTTGGTTCCTGAGCCGTGATGTGCTGGGCCTGGAACCTGCATTTGTCACTGGAGTGGCAGTATTCTTGGGCTGTGGCCGAGGGCAGCCCATGGAGCCCCAGTGGGTAGTGGGCTTACCAAGCACCACACACTCTTCCCTCATGTGTCACTCCAACAAAAGCATTCTCTGGGCATGTGCCAGGCCCTGGAGGACAACAAGAAAGACACACTCTCTTCCCTCACTGAGCTCACAGTCTGGGGGCAGGGGAGGGGGGGGACCCAGACAGACAAACTGACAGGTAATTAAAATATAATGCGCTAAGCCTGTAGTGAGGGGGTAAGAAGGGTCCCACAGCATCCCAGGGGCACCTGGGCCAGCATGTAGCTGGGTGCCCCGAGCATGGGAGTCTATTGGAAAAAAGCCAGAGGGGGAGTCCCCGGACGAACAGCACGAAGAGGCTTCTGTCCATACACACCGCGTTCTCAGCAAACATCACAGATGCTCCACTGAAACTGGAAAATTCCACAGGCTCTTTGAGGAGTCAGTGCAGCACACGTGGCACCAAAGATGAAAAAGCACCGGGAAGCCATTGTAAAAACTCCAGGCTGTACTCAAACCCACTAATCCTGACCTGAATGCATGCCCCCTATTTGCAAGGGGCAGGACACCTCCTCACACAGGCGTCCACACACGCGTGTGCACGCAAACACATATGCACGCACGCACCATGCTTCAGCCTCTTCCTCCACAACAAGGTCCCTCAGATGACTTGAGACATCACTTAGCTCTGAGCTGCTGTGTCTCAGAGGAACGCCCACAGTCTCCACAGAAACCCCAGAGTGGAGATGCTGGCTGGCAGACACTGCGGAGAACATGTGCCAAAAAGGAGGCTCAACAGCTGCCATTCAGGGGACGCAGGAATCGGACAACGTTACCCCGGAACAACGAGTGCTGGGTTTACAGCACTCACCCTGATTTTAAAGCAGACGATCAAGAGAGTCAGAACAACACCAGGACACAAGACATATTTTGTCTGAAGAGAAGAACCTCCAGGTGCAGGCAGGAGGCTCCCGAGCTCCAGGGCACTTCCTAGGACGGAGCCTGGTGGGGGACAGCAGTCAATAACGGGGCCACATTTCCAGTGACTCAAGGAAAAGCCCAGGGCTGCCACAGGGCTTACACCTGACTATTTCTTTAAACCAACAGGTCATTTCATCCTAAATTTTAAAATTTATTTTAAATTCCCCAAGGAGGAGCCTTGGAAAGTCTTCCAAAAGCACATACTCATTCTCAAGAAGGTCACCTGATGCTTCTTCTACAAAATGTTATTCAGAATTTCCCCTTTGCAGAGAAAACCCCTGGGTCCCATGGTCTGGAGTGACCTGTGGTACAAGCCCGTTCCGGGTGTCTGGGATCAGAAGAGCCTGCCCCCCACACCCTCCGCCCCATGCTGGGAGAAAGGGAGCCTGCGAACACATGGTTTACCGCCACACATTTGGTTTTGAAAACCTGGCAGGTCATCCTGTTTTTGTAGGAATTTTCCACATTGTGGTTCTAAATGCCTCCGAATTTCTCCCGAGAGGTGACACAAAACCAGTTTTTTTCCTCAATAACATCCCACTTGGGGGCAGGGTTAAGTTTAGGTAACATAATATTGGAGGAGTGGTGTGAGATGAAGAGAGAAAATTGAGCCGAAGGTGATGAGCGGAATGAACAGGCCTCCTGCTGGGTGTGCCGCGCGTGTGAGGGCTGTGACCTCGGTCCCCAGGAGGAGACCCCACCCCGGGAGCACTTACACTCTCCCTCCTGTACACAGTGCGGATGCAGCTAAGCGTGCTCCCGTAGCCAGTGCCGGCCTGCAGGCGAGCCTGCGGAGAAAGACAAGGGCGTGAGGGCCAGCCGGAGACAGGTTACATCCCCACCTCCCTCACGGCTCTGGGCTCCCAGCACGGAAGCCCAGAGAAGGGAAGCCCCTGCCCCAGCGACCCTGTCAGGAAGGAGGCCTGGCCTTCAGTCCCGGCCTGGCTGGCCTTGCGTCCTCTACCTGCACCGCCTCCCTGCAAGTCCCGTTCTCACCTTGCTAAATGCAGCAGGAGTCCCCTTGGTCTGAGGGAAGAACAAAGGCCAGTTTGTTGTGCAAAAGCAATGTTTGTGTGGGGACATATGATGCTGCTGCATCTTGAGTACAAAAAGCTAACCCGGGGCCCTGGCCCACCTGCTGTCCGTCACTCTGCCCTCCTAAATACTCTCAGGAGCAACCTGCTCTTCTCATCTCCAGAACCCCTGCATCTCTCACCCTGATGATGGGCTGGGCTCCTCGCTGGCCTCCTGCTTCCCCCATGCCAACTCCTTCGCCTATGTCTACACAACAGTCAGACTAATCTTTTCCAAACAACGATGAATGTTTGTCACTGCTGTTTCAAGCTCTCCAGTGGCCTCCCACCAAACTCAGAATAAATTCCACCCTTAACCAGCACCCAGAAGTGTGGCTTTCACCACTCGCATGTCATTTCCTCCGCACCCGTTGTGCCTGCCACACGGCACATTCCTGGACCCTGGAGCATCAGTTTTTTCTCACTTCCAGAATGTTCCACCTGCGTTCCTCCCCTGGAAGGCTCTTTCTCCAGCTTCTGCTCATCTTTTGGGTCTGAGCTTAAATGCTGCAATGATGTGATCTGTTCGTCTGTTTACTTAGGGTTTATTTGGGTTCCCCCTCCGGGGCAGGGCTGTCTTGTATTCCCCTCTCGTCCCTGGAGCCGAGTGTGGCCGTGGCACTCGGCCCTTTGCACTGGCTAACCAAGGGGCCGGAGGGTGAAACTGTGGCATCCTCTAATGGAGGCTGGCTCTGGTGACTGGGGGCATCCGTAGACAGGCAGAGGGTCTGAGAAAAGCCACAGAAGAGCCCAGAGCACACTTCACTCTGGGTCTAGACCAGAGCAAAAGTCTGTCAACTCTTGAGGAAGTTGCCACCGAGGCCAGCAGCACAGCTCAAGCCTCTAAGGCCTCCAGTTGTAACAGGAGCTAGCATTTAGTATGCACCAACTGCATTCTTGGGAAAACACTGGAAATCTTATGGAACTTATCTCACAGAATCCCACAAATGCTCTGAGGCATGGATACTATCCCCACTTCACAGATGAAGAAAGCTGATTCCCTGTATATGTTTCCGATTGCTGCTGTAACAAATTATGATAAATTCAGTGGCTTAAAACAATGCAAATTTATTCTCTTACAGTGCTCTAGCTGGGCTATAGAGAGCTGAGCCCTGAGTAGAAAACCCTGGTCACATTGCATCAGACATAAACTTTAAATGCACCAGCTGTGCCGGCAGCCAGCAGTGAATCCTGACCCCAGCTCTACTGCCACCAAGTAGCCAGTGCTGGCTCTCCCACCTGTGGTGAGGCAGCTGCGGGCAGCGAATGAGTCTTTGACCCAGGTCAGCAGCCCAGATCCTTCTAGCTTGGCTCTCCCAGGGGCGAGTCTGGAAACCAGGAACAAGTCACTCATCTGCCTCCCCACACTCCAATGTGTGTATTCTTCAGGACAGGAGGGGATCGCTCACTGCTCTATCCTCACTGCCACTTGACAATCCTCATGACAGCCCCACCGGGGAGGTGCTCTTTGCCCATTTTACAGATGAGGAAACCGAGGCTTGGGGAGTTTAAGTGCTGTGCCCTAGGCACAGGAGAGTATGTGGGAGGCTGGAACTGGACTCCAGGTTATTCTGACTCTGAGGCTTTTGCCCAGACCTTTCTCAGTGAACAGGAACTCTAGAGAAAATGCCAGCCAGAATGAAGGGGGATGTTCTGGAGAGAAACAAGGGCCCCAGGCCACAGCCCTGGGCTGGACCCAGAGGCCAGCCATGTAAGCCAGCATCTTTAGGCTGGGACCCTCAGCAGAGAGGTTCTCAGGCTGAACAGAGACAAGATTTTATGTATCAGGAAAGGTTCCCTGCAGAGGCTCAGGGGGCAGAGTGGAGAAAACAAGGAGAGTCCTGGTCTTTACAGGTGACATGTGGCCAGGCAAAGAGTGGCCAGGCTTGCCTGTGCCAGGGGCAGGGGATGAGGATGGGGGTTCCAACAAGCTCTACCATCCCCTAACCAAGCTGCAGGTGAGGGAAGGATGCTCTACCAGGGAGAGACACTGGTTGCCCGGGTCAGAAATGTGGCTGTTAGGCCTGCCGGGGCAAGGACTGGACTTGCTTTGTACACCACTGCTGCCCTGCCAGCCCCACAGTGCCTGCACAGAGAAAGCATCCAAGATGCATTTGATGTATGAGCAAAAGGCTGGGCTTGTGTGAGGGGTGTGAGGAGCCAGGAAATACCTTTAACTATTTAGACACATAGGCTGACCTCCCCATCAAGAAGAGAGCAGGCCTGGGCTCTGACTGAGGAGGGGCCCACGGTCACGCAGGGAGGAAGATGGGGAGAAAGGGGACCACAGTGGCCACTGGAGAAGGGCCTGGGAGGTCCTCTTTGTGCACGATCCCGGCAGAGCGTTAGATACAAATGTGGAAGTCAGGGTGAGGAGGCACTATTTGTGGCCACGTTCTCAGGGTACAGCTGTGAGTGCTGCTCGCCATGGGGACAGGTGGCAGGGGTGGGGGTGCACCCAAAGAATGTCCCTTTGTAACATCTCACTCCTCAAGCCTTCGATTTGTTGTGTGACCTGAGGTGACACCCCTCCCCTTTCTCGGGCAGTCTCCACATGTGTAGAACAAGAAGCGTGGATGATCCCAATGCCAGGTGGCTTTGCTGGCTCCGTCAAGTTATAACGGCTTCCCATTCCCAACCTAAGTCTAGAGTCCTAACCTGAAGTTCAAGGCCTCCAAGGATTGAGTGCCGACCTACCGGTCCTGGATTCTGATCCGTAGCTGCTTTCAGAAACCTGATGCATCAGCAGAAGTGGCCATGTTGGCCCTTCCGAAGCATGGTCCCCTGGAGGGGTCCCCACCTCACTGTCTTTGCCCATGCCGTTCTCTGTGCCTGGAGTATCTTTTCCAATGGCCCAACCTTAGATAATGGGCCCAGATTCTGGTTCCCTCGCTCAACAGAGGCTTGCAGGAGAGCACTCACAGTGCCCCACCCCTCCCCTGCAGCTCATGAGAGCCTGGAGGCAGAAATGGAGCTTCACAAAAACAAAATCACTGCCCAGCAAGGAGGGGGGAGCATTCCAACCGGGCCTCCTAGCGCTCCGCCCCTGTGGACTGGCACAGAGAGTCTGCCCTGCGCTGGTGGCCTTCTGGGGGTCAGAAACAGCAGGCACATTCCCGGAGTCAGACTCACTCCAGGCCCTTTCCAAAAGGTAATGGCAACACGGCTACTGTACCTTGACTGTGTCCAGAGGGTGGCCAACAATGACGCTCGCTGCACCTGTGGATCAAAGAGGACTTCCTGGTCACTCAGTCCCTGGACTCCTCGCTTGTACTGGCTGGCTCTTAGGGCAGAACAGAGGACTCAGACACTTACATTCACTTATTCAGTCAATGCCCAGTCACCAGAGGGGACCCCCCCCCCCCAGTGTGTTAGGCACAGGCTCATGCATGGAGGAAGGCAAAGAAAATGGAGTAAAACCTGGGCCCTGCCTCAAGAAACAAGTACCCTAAAAAAAGGGAGGTAAAGGTGCTGGGATAACTGGCTACCCACATGCAAAAGAGTAAATAGACCTCTACCTCATACTATATACAAAAGTTAACTCAAAAGAAACTAAAGACCTAAATGGAAGCAGTGCAACTATAGAAATCATATGCTAAAATATAGGGGGAAATCTCCACGAATGTAGATTTGCAACAGATTCTTATATATGACAACAAAAGTACAAGCAACAAAAGAAAAATTGGATGTCATAAAAATTAAAAACATTTGTGCATAAAAGAACACTCTCAAGAAAGTAAAGAAACCTACAGAAGGGGCGGGGGGGAATATTTGCAAATCGAATATTTGATAAGGGTCAAATATCCAGAATATGTAAAGAACTCTAACAACTAAAAAGAAAAAAAAATTTTTTTAAGGGCAAAGGACTTGAATAGACATTTTTCCAAAGAAGATATACAAACGGCCAAGTACATGAAAAGATGCTCAACATCATTGGTCATTAGGGAAATGCAAGTCAAAAGCACGGTGAGATTCTCCTTCACACCCACTAGGATGGCTATAATAAAAAAAAAAAAAAGAAAGAAAAGGAAAATAACAAGTATTCGTGATGATATAGAGAAATTGGAACTCGTATATATTGCTGGTGGAAATATGAAATGGTGCAGCTGCCGTAGAAAACAGTTTGGCTTATTACAAAGTTAAACATAGGCTTACCCTATAACCCAGCGATTCCACTGTTAGAAATATACCTAAAAGAACTGCAAACAGGCACTCAAACAAGTACATATACACACATGTTTATAGCAGCACTATTCAAAAAAGCCAAAAGGTAAAAACAGCCCAATGTCCACTGCTGGATGAATGGCTAAATAAAATGTGGTATATCCATACAATAGAATATTACTAGACATAAATAGGAATGAAGTACTGATACATGCTGCAGTGTGGATGAATGTGGAAAACATTATGCAAAGTGAAAAAGGCCAGACAAAAAAGGTCACATATTGTATGATTCCATTTATATGAATTATCCAGAATAGGTAAATCCATAGAGACAGAAAGCAGATTAGTGACCGCCAGGGTTTGGAGGAGGGGAAATGGCAGTACCTGCTTAATAGGTCCAGAAACTTCTCTGGGCATGAGAAAAATGTTTTGGAACTAGATAGATGGTTGCACAACACTGTGACTGTACTAAATGCCACTGAATTGTATACTTTCAAATGATTAATTTTATGTTATGTGAATTTCACCTCAAAAAAAGAGAGAGGGTATGAAGAGAAAACCCAGAAACTTTTCAGGTACCTGCAGGTTATTTAGCTTTTCTACACCTCCCTTTTAGCATGTGTAGTGGGAATAATATTAGCACCTACCTCACAGTTCCATTTTAAGAATGAAATGAAGTAAAAAGTGTAAAGTACCAGCAGAGCTTGGCACTTACAGGATGCTCAAAAGGGGCTGCCATCCCTATTGATTTTTTTTTAAGAAGGCCTCTTTGAAAAGGTGATGGATACTCTGGATCTTTTCAATGAAAAATGCCCATCCGCACACACATTCACAAGGCCAGAACGATTTTGGAGGCAAGCAAGACAGCCCTGAGGCCATGCCACAGAAGGCAGTGATTGTGAGATTGAAACAGGAGCCATCCTTCTGAGACCAATTCCCCATCGCGCTGATGAGGAAGAAAGTGTCTCTGCTAGCAGGAGTGACTGCACCAGGTAGGGCAGATCAGGGGTCCTGGAATATTAGATATCTACAGGGCAGAGAAACCAGCTATTCCAGAACAAATGTTCCCTTGGTCTAGAACCTCTAGGCCCCTCTCAACCCCTCCTTCCCACAGAACGGGGCAGAGGCAGAAAGATGGTGGGCAGCGGAAAGCCGGGCCATTCACTCTACAGGAACTCCTCCCTTCAGGGGAAGGAAGGAGCTCTGGTCCTCAGGCTCTGGCTGCATCCCTCAGCCCAGGGCAGCAGCCCCAGACCCAGCCTTGGGCCATTATCTCCCTGCATACTCATTAGTCCACCCATCTGAAAGCAGGGATACAAGATAAGAAACAGAATTATCAGGTCAGTGGTTTCCAGACCTTGGGATATTACAGACCAGTAAAATTTCAAACAAAATGTGAAGGATGTAATGGTGAAAGTTTATCATGACAGGTCACTGAGAGAGAAAACAGCTATAGATGAGTACAGGGCTTAAAATGGCCCTGGTACCAGACTGTCTGGGTTGGAATCCTAGTGTTCATCCTAGATGTATGGTTTTGGGCAAGTCATTGAATTTCTCTGAGTATCCATTTCCTCATCTGTCAAATGGGGATGTAATGATAGTAGCTACCTCATAGAGCTATAAAGAAATATACATAGACATGAGACCACACATTGTATGATTCTGTTTATATAAAGTGTCCAGAAAACGCTAATTTATAGAGCCTGAAAGTGGTTGCCCAGAGACAGAGGGAGGGGATGGGGTTTAATTGTAAATGGGCATGAGGGATCTTACTGGAGGATGAAATGTTCTAAAACTAGTTTATGGTAATGGTTGCACCACTTGGTAAAATTACTAAAAATCACTAAATTGTACACTTGAAATGAGTGGATTTTATGATATGTAAAATAACCTCAATAAAGTTGCTTTAAAAGTATCCATGTAGCATTTAAACAGCACCTGACACTTATGAAGTATTCACTGCTACTATATATTCATGTTCATTTAATGGAAGCAAAAACAAAAACAAACAAAACCATGTTGACGTCAACAAAGTAAGGGCAATCGCAGAATAAAGGACAACCCACTACTTGCTGTGTGAGTTGGGGAGGGTCTCTGTGTCATCAGAGATTTTGAGCTACTCTGACAGTCTTACCCTCCAGGACATTTCTCAAACCAAGCCCCTGGCAGCCCTACTGAAGTTGGTCTGACTATTTAAAGGGCAGCCAAGGAAAGCCTCTCCCTCTGAATGGCTGAAAGCTTGTCCAAAGAGGGTCTGGATGTGCCTGGTAGATCCCTGGGCACAGCCCCCTGACTGGCAAAGTTAGGAGAGGCAGGTCTCAGCCTTACCCAAGGAAGCCTGTGCAAAAGAACTGCCCCCAGCGAGAGGAATCACCTTTGCTTGGGAGGGTGAGAAGCAGGGGCCCTGCAGCCACCTGTCACCTGTGGGGGACAGACATGGACTCCTGCTAGGAGGTGGGAAGGTGCCACCAGAAGGGGAACCACCCGGGATCCTAGCTGGTTAGTTACTTTTTTTGTTTTTTTTCCTTTCCTACAAATCTCCTGGTCTCCATACCTAGAACACTTGGTGGGGCACAAACGCGCTAGCCATAGCCTCTACCTGAGTGTCTCAGGATTTTACTTTGGGGAGGGGCTGCATTCGCCAACAGCTCTTTTCTGATGGTCCTCTTAGATGGAGCCAAAAGAAAGGCTATACCTGACAATAAGCAAAGTCCCTCAACCCCGTCCCCCGCAATAGCTGAGCAAAGAGGAGGGATAGACCTATTGGAAAGAGAAGAATGGAGAAGCAAGGCAATGGATGCGACTATCGCCCAAGCAAACACACCCCAGGCTCAGCAGAGAGCGGCTCCAAGAGTGGTAGGAAGGGACCGGCGGGCCCAACAGTGCCCGAGGAGAGGCGTGACAGTTGGCTGTGCTGAAAACGCGAAGGGTTCCTCCTATCTGGCAGCGGACACCTGCAGCCGGTGCCGGGCTCCCAGCTCTGCGCTCCGCTCCCCGCAGCCCGACGCCACAAGGGTCGGCCTGACCGCCAGGCCGGGCTCCGCATCCCGCGCGCGGGGGCGGGCGGCGGTCAAACGCCACCCTCACACACGAGTTCCTGTGAGCCCAGAGTCCCCAGACTCAGGTGCGCACCAGGGCGCCGAAGGGTGTGTACGCGCCGGGACGTTCCATTGGCTGTCCGCTTTGACCAGCGGTTTAATCATTACAGGATCAAGTCCCGCGGACCCAAACTTTGAGGCAAATCGCAGGCTCGGGATGAATCTCCCCCGGGGTCGCGGCAGCAGGCGAGGAGCGGCAAGACCAGCCGGGCGGCGGGCAGCGCGCACCTAGGGCGCGTGTGGGCAGCGCCCGGGCGCGGAGCTCCCTGACCCGGCACGGCGTGGCAACTCCGCCTGCGCAACTCCCGGCTGGCTCGCTCTCTTCCTCTCGGGCCGGGCTGTCCCGTCAGCGCACTCACCTCTGGGGGTCCCTCCCATCCGGGGATGCGCTCACCTCCGATCCAGCCCGCCACAAAGTCTTCCAGCTGGAAGTTGCCCATGGCCGGGGCCGCGGAGCCTCGCGTTCCCGGAGCCGGGTCGGTGCCCATTCAGGGTCTGCTGGTCATGGCCCACGGGCGAGCGCGCCGGTCGGGCCAAGTCAGGGACGCGGAGCTCCCGGCAGATCCTCCTCCACGCCGGGTTCGGAATGGCTCGGAATCGCTGAAGCGCGCGGGCCGCCCGGGTCCTGCTCCAAGCGCCCGCGGGCAGCTGACATCACGCCCCCAGTAGACCTTAAAGGCACAGCGCGCGGGCCGGGCGAGGGAGTGTCCACCGGTAGTTATGGTAGTTCTTCACATCTCCTCCGAGACACTGGAAATGATTTCAGAGACATTTTTCAAAGTTCATGACAAGAGGTACAGAGGAAGGCTTTATCCGAGGTCCAGAAGTATTTAATTACAAACACCAAGGTCTCTCTGTGATAGGATTATTTAGCTGGGTGGACACATCCTCTTTTAAGCTAAAACAGAGCTGAAATAATTATAATTGAATGTCCAACTATCAGCTAAACCAGAAGTTCTCAATTCTTTGAGCTGATTTAAAGCCATGGACAGTTTCGCTATAAAATACAAAGGACACACAATTTTCCATAACAACTTTAGTAGTCAGGGGCTCTTCTCCCGCCTGCACTCCACACCTTTCTCTAGCCCCCAGGTTTCAAAACCTTATTTATTCCTGAATTACTGAAATAATGTGTGGAAAGCACCTAGCCCAGGGGCAGGCTCCAAATCAGCGCTAAATAAGTACTCGCTCTTAATAATGTTCAACATTTCCTGGGCACTGAAATCGGGCCCCCTTCACTGTACCTGGGCTTACTCCTCACAGCAGCCCCGTGAGATGGGTGTTATTATTATCCCCATTCCTAGGGAAATGATTGTATGACACACAGATTTTAATCTTTTAGAAAACTGGTCCAGATTAGGAGATGAAAGTTGTCGCACCTGAGTTATAGGTTTAGCTGTGTGAGAACAGATTTGAGCTTATTCCCAGAAGACCTGGCTGCCACGGTGGAGAGCCCAGGGGAGACCCCACCCAAACTTGAAGGTCCTGCAGCACCCCCAGCTGAGGGCACACAGCCCCCTGCTGAGAGCCCACAGCCCCCTGCTGAGAGCACCCCGGCCAGGTGGGAATTTCCAGAGCCCTGAAAACTCTCAGCCTGCCCCTGGCCAGGCTTTCAGGAGTGATGAGGCTAGCCTGGAAATTTCCTCTGAGAGCTTCCTGGGCGTGAGGTCTGGGTGGCCAGGCAGCACACTGTGCCTCTGGAAATGCCTGCCTCGAAGCTCCCCGAAGCCGCTTATGCCACACCCACAAAGCCCCCAGGGCTCTCTGAGCCAGCCCCCACCCTCTGCAGACAAGCAGACCCAAACCCAGCTCAGCCTCCTTGGCTCAAACACTTCCGACCAGCCCGCAAACGCACTACCCGCATGCTCCAGACAAGCACACGGAGCCAGAGCTGCCTTGCCCTGAGGATGTTTTCAAGCCAGAGTCTGTGCACAGTCTTACTTCCTCACTCCCCCTCACAGTAGCTGTGAGCAGGCACTGGGGGTCATCCCGGCGATGGTCACTTTTATGTGTCAACTTGGCTGGGTGACGGTACCCAGTGATTTGATCAAACACTCATCTAGGTGTTGCCGGGAAGGGATTCTGTGGAGGTGACGACCAACTGATTTTAAGTCTGGGAGCTTATCCTTGATAATCTGGGTGAGCTTCGTCCGATCAGCTGAAAGCCTTTAGAGCAAAATGGAGGTTTCCCTGAGGAAGAAATGCCACCTGTGGAATGAACATTTCCAGCCTGCCAGCCTGCCCTCCAGATTTCACACTTGCCCAGCCAGACCCTACAATTATGTAACATAGAATCTCCCTCTGGTTCTGTTTCTCTGGTAGAACCCTAACTGTGTACACCTGTAAACTAGAGATGCGGTGGCTCGTAGGAGACTCAGGGAGGTTTAATGAGACCCTAACCAGTCAGGGGGTCTCATGCCCCCCAGCTGTGAGCTGGTGGAGGAATTCTAGGGACAGCCTTGCTCTTGACCTCTCTCCACACACTTCTCACCCCGCCCTCCACTTTCCTATCCAGCCTCTTGTGCTGAAATGGTGCTCGTGTCTCCCTGAGCCTGTGCTGATCCCCATCAGCCATGGGCTCTCTCTTCCCTGTCCCACCCCCAGGCAGTGATGCTTATTGCCATTCCAGCCATGTCCCAGGCCCTGGCCCCAGAGCAAGCAAGACCTGGAGGGCCAGGGTCATGTCTGACTCTGCAGGGGCCCAGCCCCCTCCAGGCCCAGGCTCAGCCTGAGCCAGCCCGGAAAGCAGAGGGGTGGTCACCTCTCTCTCAGACTCCCTCTCTGTAGGCAGCCCTGCACCCAGCCAGGTCCCAGCTGGAGGTCCATGCTTACCGGGAAATGTGACCTGGCTACGTGGAGGTGCTTTTGGTCCAGTGAGAACTCCCTGGCCTCCCTCCAAGAAGGAGGAGGACTGGTGTACCTCAGTGTCCTGCTAGTTTCCAGCAGGGATCCAGCCTTAGCACCTGGGATTGCAAAAAATGGTGAGGGGTAATGTCTGAAGGAAGGGGCCTCTGCTGGGCCTCTCCCACTGGCACATTTATGTCACATCATCAAGACCATCATGGTGTGGCAGCTGCCCAGGGCTTCTTCTTCCAAAGCAAGACAAAGTTTGCCACTGAGGCTTGATCCGAAAAGGGCTGAGAGGAGTAGGGCTACCAGTAGCACCTCTCCCCCCCCGCACCATGCTGTGCCCTGCCATGCTTGGGACGCGTGCCAGGACAGTTATGAGAAATGAAAGGTCTCCAAAGAGTGGTCATTGTGTGAACTCACCTTGAAGCCGGTCCACAGGTGGAGAGCCTGACAGTTCACCAAGGCCTGCCTGCTCTTTTGGAGGACCACCCAGAGGGTGCCAGGCGGATTGTCGTTCCCTCAGTCCTGTGTTGGCACCAAGTAAGAAAGTCTTGAGTTGGCAGGCAGAGGCTCCGGAGCCCTGGGACAGCCTCCCGGGCCCAGAAAGCGGCTGCTTGAACTGCTAATGAGCTGCAGCAGAGCGGAGGGTGTGGGCTCCTTTCCAGAAGGAACCTCTGTGCTCCATTCCCAAATGTGGGCCACAGATCTGCCCAGCAGGCACACCAACGAGGGAGGTAGGGGGAGGCCCCAGGTCTCGTGGCAGCCAACGGCCTGGCCAGAGAATCCTAGACCCAGCAGAATGCTGACTCTGGGGAGGATTCTGAGCCGCTACTTGTTCCTGGCTTCCCTGCTTTGGGGCAGCATTTGTAGCGCTGCCGTGCACACTTGTATTCCACCCTTGGGAGAGAGCAGGTAAAGCAACTGAGGCACAGAGAGATCAACTCCCTGGGTTGCTAGGGTCAGAAAGAAGCCCGATTTCCTTTCTTCTTCAGCTCCTTCCCCAAAGGTAACCCCCAGAGCATCTTCCACTGCAGTGGGGATAAGCAGCTGGGCGATGCTGACAGTCTTTGATAATGAGTGGCCCACTTCCCATTTCTCATTTGCCCTTTCAGGTAAACAGTTTCCCAAGCACCTAGTCTGTGTCAGTCTCTGCTCTTGGGAAGGTCTCTGGCAGAGAGGGGACCGTTTGCCTGAGACGCCACATGGGGGCGGCTGTGAGAGCACTGAGGGGAGTCAAGTGTCAGTCAGCAGTCAGGGAAGGCCCCCCCACTCCCCCCGGGCCTGCAGCCCCCTCCTACGAGCTGCACCCTGAGTCTCTCCAGCCACATGGCTCCACCTCCTTGGCCAAGCCCAGGTCCCCCACCTGCTACACCTGGGCCAGCTGCTCCCACCTGACACCCCGTGGCAGAGACCCTGCCCTGCTCCCTGCTCTCCTCTGTCTTCTGGAAGCTTGCCCTCACCCGGTGAGGCAGCCTTTCTCCCTGACTACTGTGCTCTCTCTCCTTCTCTCTGTCCTCGGTACTCACTTCCTGCCCCTCGTTCCATTTGGGGACTCTCAGGGCCCTCACCTGGACCCTCTCCCAGCCATACCCGTCACCTCTCAGATCACAGCCTCGACACCTCATCTCCTACCTGTCTCTCCTCTACTCAACTCCTCTACTTGGATGGCCCCATGTCATCTCTAACTCAGCGCATCCTTTTATGGACTCTCTGTTTAACTAACTCTCTAACTATCCCTCCAGTGCCCCACCCAGCTGGCCACCCAAACCAGACACTGGGCATCACCCTCGATTCTGTTCTCTCCCCCAAGGCCTCATCCCATCAGCCGTGAAGTCCAGGGTCCATCTCCTCCCCGGCCCCGACATCCATCCCTCTCTGACGTCTCCCAGTGTGGCTCAGCCCAGCCCTGTGCCTCTGCCTTCCTGGATCATGGTGGACAGAAGCCCCTGGGCCCCTCTGCCCCAATCCTCTGTCCTCCCAGCAGCTGCCACAGTGAGCTTCTGAGACCTTGAACCTGCTCCTGCTCCCCGGCTGACAGACCTCCAACGACTCCCCATGGCCTTGAGTCTAATTCCACTTCCTTAACTTGTGAGGGTCTGTGGGCCTGGGTCCGGCTGCCTTTCCACTTCTCACCTCCTACCACCCCCGCCTTCCCCTCAGGCCAAAGCCCCAGCTGAGTGGTATGTCCTCCATGCCCCACATGCTTTTCACATGTGTGCCCGTCCACATGTTCCCTTGCTGGGAACCCCCTTTTCCCCACTTCTTCTCTAGCTAACCCCTACACCTTACTCCTTTGAAACTCAACTCAGACAGCTTCTCCTGATAGGCCTTCCTTGAAGCACTCACGGCCCACTCCATGCTGGATCTGCTGTCTTTCAACTGTATTTCCAGAACATTCCAGGCATAGGCATAGCACTGCCGTCACGCTCTATGGATTATAGTCTGTCTTCCCGTCAGGACTGTGGACACACTGAGAAAAGGGCACTGCCTTATTCTCCTCTGGACCTGCAGAGTCTGGCAGAGGCCTGGTGGACATCCCTGCTCAGTGGGCCTTAAAAAGGGAGGCCATGGAGACCAAGTCTGAAGGGCCTGCTGACTGCTGGCAGTCAAAGAGGGAGTCCAGATACAAGGCAGAGCAGAAGAGACCAGGGTCTTTCTTGGCGTGTCACAGAAGCCGGCTCCTTGCAGGCACTCAAAAGTTCCAGATGCTTTTCCAGCTCAGGGCCTTTGCACTAATCGCTCCCTCTGCTTGCAGCTCCCTCCTCTTGCCATCCTCAAGGCCAGCTCTACCTCCCTCAGGACTAAGCTGAAACATCCTCTGCAGAGAGGGCTCTCTCACTGCCCCTCTTGAGGCCCCCTGCTTCTCCTTCCAGCCCTCACCGTGTTGGTCAGTCTTTGTGCAATGCCTGGGAGGCCCAGGAGGGTAGGAGCTGTCCGCCTTGTCCACTGCCGCTGCATTCTAAGCTTCTGTTGCAGAGCAGATGAACGGCAGTGACTAATGATTGAGTGCAAATGAATGAATGAAGTGTGACACATGCATGTCTTGTCTTTCTTCTTTGGGTGTTTGTACCTGCTGCATCACTCCTGTGCCGGCCTCAGACAATGGGAGCTCTGGGGTCCCTTCCCTGACTCTGATGAGTGATTTTGAAGGTGCTACTGGAGTTTCTCATTTGGGGCAGGATTCCTTCTTTTACTGACAGTTGTTTGAGAGAGTCTGTTCAAAGCATGTTCTGACTGTATTTGGTCCAGTGCCCATTCAATTTGATGCTCCAAGCCAAGTGACAGAGGTGAGTGGCCGTGAAGTGAGGGGGCAAAGCAGCTGCTGAGAGGCTGGGCTGCCTGGGCTCTGCTTCTGGTGCTGCTGCTCACTGGGCACCTTGGGCAAGTCCAGGGCTCAATTTCCCCTCTGCTTTTTGTAGAGTTGAGACGAGTCTCCTCAGTGTCCAGAGAAGTCTAAAATTCTGGGCCATGGAGATGCCGACTGTGGGTGTCTTCTTAAGATATGTCAGCAGAGGGCGCTGCTGCACAGCACTTGGAACTCCCAGGACGAAAGGACAGGCTTGGCTGCAGCAGGGGGGAGAGGTTCCTGGCCCAGTTTCCCTGGCACTGGGCTGGCAGAGTCAGAGCCAGTATACACTTGGGCAACGAAAGACGTGCTGACATGGGAGGCTCAGGAGGAGTCTGAGGGTGCCAGAGCGGACCTCTGAGGGGCTTGATGAGGACCCGTCTGAGGCTTCCTGGGAGCTGACTCTGTACTTGGGGGGAGAGCCCCCAGTAAGGAGAGGCGACACCTCCATCTCTTCACCTGCCTTGACTCATCCAGGCCTCGGATTTACCAGGTTCTTTTCCACCTCAGGGCTCCAAGCTGGGCCAGTGCTGTATGTTCTTCCTACACTAGCTCATCGAATTCTGTGAGGCAATTCCCCACTTTTCAGGTGAGAAGAATGAAGCTCAGGTTGGTTAAGCAATTTCTCCAAAACCACACAAAACCTCCGTGAGTGGAGGATTAAGGATTCACACCTTTTGCTTGACTCCAGGACCCAGCTCATAACCAAGGTGCTGCCTCCTGGCCAAGCCTCAGAAAGTGGAGGTGACTTTCCCCAAAGCCCTGCCCCCTCCCTGCCCTGGCCCCTGTGCATAAATGTCCTAACTTCTCTGACTCAGCTTCTCCACCATCGGGGAGATGGTATTAACCTTTGCCAACTACGCTCACATTCTTAGGGCTGCTGGAGCAGATGTCTCAGGAATCAAGGGGAGCGCCCTGGGCTGCCCTCAGTCCTTGCCTCCCTGCCAGGGTCCTGTGGGCTGAGATGGCTCTTTGCACATCTGAGAACAAGGCAAGCCCGCCCTTTTCTTCTCAGCTGATGGGCATAAGCGGGCTTGTGCTGAGGACAAGCGGAGGCCGGGCAAGTCAGGGACCAGGAAACCTGGGATTGAGGGATTTCCGCAGGAGGAGAGGGGCGTGGGGTGGGCGATGGCGGGGGGACTCCACCGCAGCTGTTGAGGTCACGTCCAGCGGCCCCTGCTGAGCACTGCTGTGTGCTGAACTGCCTGGGGTGCAGAGAGCTGGTGACTCGGATGGTGAGAGCGGAGTCTGTGTCGGGAATGGCGGCCCCATCTCTGCCGCCGTGCGGCGAGTCTCCTCCACCGGCGGCTCAAACTCCAGCTGCGGGACTCCGAGGGAGACCAGGAAACCTCATCTCATGCCTGAGCTGAAAAGAAGAGGAGCCAGACTCCGAAGTTTCAGGAAGGAGCTGGTCCTAAAAAGCCGATCTGGATTTTGGCCTGTGGAGGCAGTAGAGAGGGCATCCATCACGTCACAGGCAGAGGGTAGAGCTGAGTGACCCCAGGCAGAAGAGAGCACGGGAGCCAAAAGAGCTCGCCTGCTGTGGCAGAGGAGGCTGAAGGCTTGGAGTCTGAGCTCCAGGACCCTGGCTGGCCAGGTGACTCTGTGGGCGGTGGCATCTGCTGTCTATCGGCGGTCCCCAGTCCTCCTGCTGCCCCTGTGAGTGGACGGAGGACCCATCTGGAGGCTAGCTGCATCTCACCTGGACAGACCTCCCTGGCCCACCCTGAAGCGGGCCTGGGCTCCTTGCACACCAGCCTTGCTCTCTGTGGGAACCTGGCGGGCTTGCCTGGGGAGGCTGAGGCCCGTGCTGGTCCAGCCTCTCAGAAGGGCTGTGGTGTCCCTTCGCTCCCCTCACCCCAGCACATGCACAGCACACTCACCAGCCTCTGGGTGAGGGTGGGGTGTGGGCACGAGAACCAGCAACGTGTTCTGTCCGCAGAGATAGCACAGGTCTTCCCACTTGCCGTGCATCTCTGGATGCACTCTTCCTTCCGGACCTCAGTTTCTCCATCTATTAAAAGAAAGGCCAGACTTAAGACCCCACACCTCGAAGAAAGAGACGGGGTGACAGAACTCTCAGCTTGGAACCCACCCAAACCCACTGCTGTCTGCTCCAGGGTCAGTGTGAACATGGCAAAGAGCAACTTCCTGTTTTTAAGAGAGGGGAGATTTAAAGGACTCCAAGGACATCTCATTTTTGATGCAAGTACAAAGAAAAAACTTAAAAGAACAAAATCTCAAAACCATGTGGATTCAATTTTCTCCAAAACACAGATTTCCTAAGTGACAAATCTGTAGCCAGGGAGAAGGCTGAGGAGAACCAGCCTTAAGTGAGGTACAAGTCCACTTGGGGAGGGCGGTGCAGAAGGGAAATTGCCCACTGCCCCATGCCTTACATGGCTCTGCTGCAGCCGGGTCTCCCAGCAAAGCAGCCGAGCTCCGGCTCTGCCCCTGCCTGTCACTTCTTCCAGCCCCCTCTCCACATTCTCCTGAGGAGCTCCACCCTTTTCCTCTTGCATGCAGCCTCCGAAGGTGCCTCAGAATGACCAAGGTGGCTTCCATCCCCCTTCCTCCACTCCTCCCCTAAGTTTAGGCCCCATAAAACCAGAATGTGCCCCCTTTTCTGCCTTTATTGATGCCTCATCCATTCATCCAACAATGAATGCTTGAGTACCTCCCATGAACTAGGCATAATGCTGGGTTCTGGGGATACAGCCCTGTTATCTTAGCACATCCCTCCCAAGTACAGTGTTAATGCCACTCCCCTCTGATGCCACACCCCAACTCCAGGGCCTGCTTTGGTGAATGAGCCCTCTCTCCCCACAAATCCCCAGAATTTGGCACTATACCTTATATTAGAGCATATGGTAGCCCATCTTCCAGGATGGTCACCAATGTTTCTCACCATTCATGCCCTTGTGAGGTCTCTTTCTATACTGAATTAGAGCTCACCTGTGTGGCCAACAGAATATGGCAGAGGTAAAAATATGTGACTTCTGAGGCTCAGTTGTTAATAGGCATTACAGCTTCTGTCTTGGTCTCTGGGATCACTTGCTCTGGGGAAGCCAGTTGCCATGTTGTGCGGCTGCTCAAGCAGCCTTGTGGAGAGGCCCACGAGGTGAAGAGCTGAGGCCTCCTGCCAGGAGCCGGCACCAATTTGCCAGCCGCGTGAGGGAGGAAGCAGATCCTCCAGGCCCAGTCAAGCCTTCAGATGACTGCAGCCCTGGCCAACACCTTAACTGCAGCTTCACGAGAGATCTCAAGCCACAATCACCCAGCCAAGCTGCTCCCAGATTCCTGAACCTTAATGCTGTGAGAAATTGTGTTTGTTGTTATGTTAAGCCCCCAAGTTTTGGGATAATTTATTACATGGAAATAGACATCTAACACAAGCATAATAGTTAAGAACATGGACTCCAGAGCTAGATAGTGTTTAGATCCTAGCTCTAAAGCTTTCCAGCTCTGTATTCTTTGGTTGGCCACTTAATCTCCCTGTGGCTGGACATCCTCCTCTGTAAAATGGGGCTGCTACCTGTACCTAACCGAAGTCAGAATCAATGTGTTAAGTCATGTACAGTGCTCAGCCCTGTGGTTGGTGCACAGTAAACACTCAACAAAAGTTAACTCTCACCATTGTTCCGGCCTCTGCGTCCTCACATGTGCTCATGTCTGTGTCGGCACAGAGCAGCTCCCGGCCAGTGCCAGCTGGATGGATGAGAGCAAACTGCTCTTGCAGATAAGCCCATCCCCTTACCCAGGATCTCTCTGCCCCAGACCCTTCCTGCAAACCACTCCCTCAAGAGAGCTCTCAGTCTTGAAAAGCTCCAGGGTCTCTTCAGCCCTGGCACTTGGCTGCAGGGCTCCCAGCCCTACCTGTGCTCTACAAGCCCCACACACGGACCGAGGGAGCCGTACCTGGGACCCAGCTCGGACAGCACAAAGAAAGAGTGGCCCCCCTGGTTTCTAACTCACACGCAGACACCTCCCAACTGTTTGAGGGCAGTGAGGGCTCAAGGATGCCAGCCAGCACAGACCCAGCCCAGACTCGGCCCTGAGGAACACACAAGGGACCAGGCCAATTCCCCCCGTCCAAGAGCAAAGCCAAGGAGTCTTCCAGCAAGGGCACCTAGATTTCGTCCATCACACTCCCAGCCCCAAGTCCCCCAGCCCAAAGGGAAGTCGCAGGAAATATCAAAAAGTGGATTTTTTTAGAAGAAATTCTTCCATGTACCTGAAGTGTGACCGACTGATTTCTTTCCCCTCCTCCTCAACTTCCTCATCCTCAGGAAGAGTGGGGAGGAGGTGCAGGCATTCCCCTGGTGCAGGAACAGGAATCAGCCGTCAGGGGCGTGTGGGTCATGGCATCAGCACCGCGGGACAGACTGGCTGTGAACGCGGGACATGACGTGTAGGACTGGGCACTCAAGGACAGTTTCAAACAGAAGCTGACGTCCGTGTGCTCGGTCCCAGGAGTGGGTGGGGTGGGCGGACACACCCATGTGTCCTCATCCCACGTGCTTCAGCCTCAGGGCCTCTGCTGTGGTGCGTGGGGGGAACCTGGAGTTGGGGCACCAGACAGCACGTCCACGGAGTCCAAGAAGGCAGGGCCTCGGCAGATGTGTGCTGCGTCGCCGTGTCCTGCCTGCTGCTCCGAAGAGCAGGAAGCTGGGGAAGGAAAGGCAGAGGGGCAGTGAGGAAAGGAGAGCTGGGGGTGGGTCCAAGGGAGCCTGGCAGGCAGCAGCTGGCTCTCTCCTTGCCGTGTGAAGACTCACCGAGGAGGGGCATGTGGGGAAGTGCTCAAGCACTCAGGCGCCCCCGGTCAGACAGACCTGGGTGTGAATCCCAGCTCCTCTGTTGGTGAGCTGTGTGAGCTCGGGCATGTTACTTAACCTCTCTGAGCCTGTTTTTTCAACTGTAGGATGGCGAAGACACAAGTGTATGCCCCTAAGGATTATGGAGGTGGTCTCTGTGAGGTGCCTAGTACATAGTAAATGCTCAATAAACGGAAGCCACAGGTATTACTTCAAAGCATCAAATTAGTGCACCAACGCCAACCCTTGTAGTGGAATGATTTATTTACAAACTCGTCTCTGGTCTCTGCGCCTCTCAGGTGTCCAGCCAGCCCTGCTCCCTCTGCTTTGTGGAGGCACTTTTGGGGCAGCTGCTCTCCACTGGGCGGGTTTCCCAGCTAGGAGAGATGAGTGGGAGCAGCCGGGGTGGTAGGGTCACTTCCTGGGGGTGGGGCTGAACGTAGGGTACAGGCTGAGCTCTCCCCTCTGCTGAGTCAGAGCCCGGGGTACAGCCACTGGCTAGCAGGGTGCAGGGTCTTCTTTCCAGCCCAGCAGGGGAGCCTGCCGGGGCTTGGGGTCCTCCCGCCGGGAGGGAACATGAAGGCCTGAAGGCTGCAGTCCCAGGCCAGCTCCAGTTCCAGGGCAAACTGAGCTCTGGGAACCTCACCCCCAGCCACTTCACCGCCTGTGTGCTGATCATCAGGCGCTGGGGGCTGTTCTCCGGTGGTTCCTGCCGCCCCCAGCTCCTGCTCCCGCACAGGGAGGCTGCACCCGGCGTGGGCAGCTTCCCTGTGGGCTCCTGGCCCCGAAGTGGACAGGCGGGAGGCCCAGGGCTCGTGCGCAGCCACTCCTCAGGGGTTCTGTGGTAAGGCACGAATCCTGAAGCACAAAGGGCCTGGCCCCCGAAGGCAACGTCGCTGGAGACAGGTGCATCCAGGCCGCTGTCACAGGAGTGCCCTGCTGAGACCAGCAGGATGGGGCAGCGAGTCGGTGAGTGAGAGCGCCCAGAGATGAGGTCTGGGCCTGCCGGGCCAGCCTGGGTCAGCAGGAGACGAGATGGTCAGCCAGGCTCCCAGGACTGGCCTGTGCCTCCACTCCACAGCAGCGTAGGGGAAGAAGGCAGGGCCGTACCTTCTACAGAAGGGAAGCACTCGGTGATGTGATGTCACTCGCCCCTCCCAGGGCTCCCAGCTGGGATTAGAGCCCACTCATCCCACCTCCTCCATCCTGCAGTCACAGGGCAAGTTGCCAGCTTTGTGGGGCTGGAGTGGCTTTAGTAACTCTGGAGGGCACGGGCTTTGGGTCAAATCCCAGGACTGCTCTTGCTAGCAGTGTCTTTGGCCAAGTCACCTAACTTCTCCAAGGCTCATTCCATAAAATGGGAATAATAACAAGACCTACCTCATAGGACTATTACTAGGAAAAAGGAAACGACACACACGAATCATTTGTCTGGGAGCCTAAGGACTAAACAAATAGTAGCTACTACTACTTTCTGTCTTTTATAAGGAAACTGAGGGTCATGAGGCTTAAAACACATTCACCAGGCCGCTCTCCGAGCAAGTGGCCGAGCTGGGATTGAGGCGGCCTGCCTCCAGGCTCTGTGCCCTTATCTAACGACACGCTGCTCCAGGAGCCCCAAGGGACCTCAGGGGCCTGGTCAAGCCTCCTGGGGTGCGGGGCCCCGGGACAGAGGTCTGCCAGGGCTCCCAGTGCTGCCCCCTGCACCCTCTGTGGCATCCCCAACTCACAGAACACCTGCCGCTGACTGTCACCCTGCAGCAGCAGCAAGCCTGCAGCTCCCTCCTGGTGGGTGGGTCACGGGAGCCTGCACACCACGTGCCAGGAAGGGCCAGGCTGGGAAAACTCTCCTCCTTGGAGCGGTAATGAGGGAAGAAGCCACTGGGCGGTTCTGGGAACTCCTCTCTGATACTCTGGTCTCCTCCTTGGTCCCTGCAAACCTCGGACCGCGGGGCCAACTCCTCCTCAGCCAGGAGCTGCCCGTAGGTGCGGAAGAAGGGCAGGTACTCCAAGGCCACCAGGGGCCCATGGGAGAGGTCAAGGTTGCTGCAGGGCTCACTGTCCCTTGAACCGGTGGCCTGCAGTTGCCGGGACGGGGGCTCTGGGTCGTCCTCCTGCAGGAGGCTCTCAGAGGGCAAGACTCTGGGCTCAGCCTCGTAGCTCTTCTGGGACGTCTGGGAAGAGAAGGGAGTTCCATCTGTCACTGCACCCAACTCCCCCAGCCCCTTCAGCTCCCGCCCCAGCTCCTGCCTACACTGGAGGCCAGAGGGGTTTTCCAAAGTGGCTTTCCTCGTTACAACCCAGGGTGGCTCCCATCCAGGGTCGGCTTACCCACAAGCCTCACCTGCAAGCTCCCCGCGGGACACACCAGCCTTCTTGCCCTTCCTCAGTCACACCAAGCAGGTCCCACTTTAGAGCCTGTGCTCTAAAGACTCTTAGACTCTCAGCTCAGAGGAGCCTTTCCAGCCCCCCGCCTCCCCCGTGTGACTCCAGGTCACTTCACCCTTCACTTCTGCACTGAAGCATTTTTCTTAGTCAGTGGTCTGCCTGCTGTGTGTGTGCGGTGGTCTTTGTCTGGTGTTCCTAGCTCATTGTAGGCACTCAGTCAGTCTAGTCGGCTGACTAGATGATCAGTCTAGTCGGCTGACTCTCAGTGCATCTCATATGCCCTTCACTCTGTCCAGTCCAGCCACATAGACCTTCTCTAGGTGATTCTTACTTGCCAAGCATCCTCTTGCCACAGGGCCTTTGCACTTGCTAATGCTCCTGCTTGGAATCTCTCCCCTCTCCTTCTTCCTAGCTGACTTCTCCTCCAGCTCTTGGCTTAAGGTCTCTTCCTGTACTCCCCTGGTCTGGTTGCATCACTCTACCATTGACTCCCACCAT
The DNA here is from genome assembly GCF_965194825.1 of Balaenoptera physalus. Classification (NCBI taxonomy): domain Eukaryota; kingdom Metazoa; phylum Chordata; class Mammalia; order Artiodactyla; family Balaenopteridae; genus Balaenoptera; species Balaenoptera physalus. Next base: position 64,337,013 of record NC_138890.1, read on the forward strand.
CCTGATTCCTCTCATTCAAGGCACCCATTCCTCTGCTGTGAAACATTCGTCTGCATGATTACTTGATTAATGCCTTTCATCCTACAATTTATAAAGTCCACCAAGGCAAGGCCCATCTGTCTTCCGTATCCCTGGAGCCTAGAAGAGCCCTGGCATACAGTAGATACCAAATATTGGAAGAAATGAAAGGAAGGTTGGAGGGAAGGAAAGAGGAAGAAAGAAAGAGTACTGAACTGGGCTTGGCCAGGAACAAAGTCTTTGCCAGGCTCAATGTCAACAGGAGGGAGAAGCCATTTCTTGTGGGGGAGGGTGGGGTGGAGAATGAGGAATTACTTCCCAGGCCCTGAGGGAACATAGGGACCCAGAGCACCTGTCAGTGAAAAGCCAGCCCAATGCTCCACCTTTGCCTATCAGGGCCATGGGTACGTGGTGGGGTCCATGGGGTACATGTGTGGCCTCTGGGACCCTATTGGAGGACCGTCCCAATAGGAGGGACCTATTGTGGTCTGGCCGTGGCCTTCTTGATCCTTGATGGGGACTCTGGGCCTTGAGCGCCCCTCCCTCACCAAAGGCCATGTGGTCCATGCTCACCCCAACTCCTGTGTGCAGCTTGAGCACACGGTCCCCATGGTAAGTCTTAACCCTTGCTAAATGCCCGCTGTCCTACTGACTGCAACTTCCTGGAGAGTGGGTACCAGGCCCTCTTCTGAGTTCCATGTGTCTCGCTCAAGCCACCTTTGCTGAGTTTCTGCCACTCCCCAGACACCCCATGGGCACTGTGCTGTGCAGTCCTCTCTCTCCAGGAATCCTAAAGAGGCCTGTGAGGAGAGACTTGCCTTTCCAGCTTTGTTGTGCCAAAGAGACAGGACAGACTAGTAGCAGTGCCGGGGTTTGAGCCCGAGTCTGCCCTGCTCTGAAGCCTGTGGTCTTCTCACTGTGACTTACATGGTATCGTGGGTTGAATTGTGTCCCCCCACAAGAAATGAGGTCCTAACCCCTGGTACCTGTGAATGAGACCTTATTTGGAAATAGGCTCTTTGCAGATGGAACCCAGTTAAGATGAGGTCATCCTGGATTAGAGTGGACCCTAAATCCAATGACTGGCGTCCTTATAAGATGAGGGAAATTTGGACACAGACACAGGGAGAATGTCACATGACAGTGGAGGCAGAGACTGAAGCGACGCTGCCACAAGCCAAGAAATGCCAAGGATTGCCAGCGACCATCAGAAGCCAGGAGAGAGGCAAGGAGCAGATTCTCCCTCTGAGCCCCGAAGAAGGAACCCTGCCCACACCTTGATTTTGGCTCCTGGACTTCAGAACTGTGAGAGAATAAATTTGCATTGTGTGAAGCCACCCAGTTTGTGGTGACTTGTTTCGGCAGCCCTAGGACACTAGTTCACGCAGGTTGGCTGGACGGCTGGTTGTGTGGATGAAGGGATCTGGCATAAGGATGAAGACTGGCAGCACTCTCCCAGCCCCACCTGGCGAGCAGCTTGTGGGGAGAGGCCCATCGCCATGACGGCAGCCCCCTCTGTGGGCTGGGCTCACCTAGGACTTACCCTTCCTGCCATGTGGTAGTGCTGGCCCAGCGTGGACCTCCCTGCGGTGGGCCAGCAGCTCTCCTGAACCGCAGCCTTTCCCGCCTGGGTCCTGGCTCCACTTCACCAGCCAGGCCTGGATTGAAGGAGGCCAGGTGTGCCTCCAATTCCCCAGAGGGGCTCGACAAAATGGCACGCGCACAATGCTGCTTGCGCTGTCCCTGGGACACCGCCTCCAGAGGCTGTTCCAGAGTCAGCAGTAGCCCCGAGTCCTGACAAGATCAAGTCTCATCCTCAGAGTCGGGCTGAAAAGACAGAGCCTCCTCAGCAGGTGCCTTCCTCCTGACCTCCTCTTCCCCCTAGCAAATCCCCCTCTGCCTGTCAGAGAAGATTCCATCGTGAAGTCACAAGGCCTGGTGCCAGGCAAGAAAGCCAGATGGCTCTGTTACCATGGAGACTCCTGCCTGCCCAAGCGCCCAACACCTGGGATCATCACCTGCCTCTTAATTCAGCTTAATCCAACTCTCCCCCAGAGACTCAGGGGGACAAAGGGAAGGCGGACATCTTCTGGAATCAAATCAGTTCTCCACGACGGGGCCAGTGAGCTTGCTCAGGGACTTGTGCCCTGAGACTCGTGGAGTCCCCCAGGGCCTCTGGCAGGAGGTGAGGAGGAGTCCCAAGGACCTGTTCTGCCGCCCAGGGCGTCTGGACGTCTCCTTACGTGGGGGCCTCAGTCCCCTCGGGGATACAGCTGAGACCCGGGTCTCTGCTCTCCCTCTCAGCAGCCCCTCCTGTGTTCTTCCCTGGTCACTAGTGAGCACAAAGTGAGACGGCCGTGGAAGGACTGATTATGCCGAATGCCTGCTTTCTCCCATGGAGCCAGCAGCCCCGGCTTCTCTCCCAGGTCTGGTACTCCTGCTCAGAGGGAAGAGACTGGCATTTGTCGTCACCTCCCAAGTGTCCTACCCACTGGGTGATTCCCACATGCAGTCCTCACTACAGACTTTCAAGTCAGAAAGTGCATCACTGTTAGGCCATTTTACAGATTGGAGAGTTGAGCCTCAGCACTAGGACAGCCTGGAGAAGAGGACTTCAGAGTTAGTCTTTAGCCTGAGGGCTCAAGACAGGAGAGCCCCAGCCCACCACGGGGGAGCCACAAGGCCTGGGCGTCTCCAGGACCTCAGGTTTCCCCAGTGCAGGATTCCAGGCAAAGCATGACCCAGCGGACCCCCCGGGGCCCAGGCAGGGCTCCACCATCTCTCTGCCCTGGGACCCATGGACTGCTGGGCTGTTTAAGCCCGCTTTTCTCTTTTAATAGACTTAACTCTCGAATCCATGTGGAAGTTATTTTTTGTAAGTGGTAATAGATAAGGCTCTAATTTTATTTTATATTTTGAATGGTTAGTCAGTTGACTCAACATCATTTATGAATAATTTATTTCTCCCCCAACCTGATTTGAAATACCAAAGTAAACCCACATTCTAAGTTCTTAACTATTTCAAACACAAGTCAGTTTCTTGAATTTATTGTTCTGTCCCTCTCTTTGTCTCTCTTTGTACCAATACCATATTGTTTTGATCTCTTTAGTTTTATCATAATTTCAATTCATGTTATACAGTCATCTTTTAAACCACCAACTTTATCGAGGTCTACTTTACATACACTAAAAAGTATATGGTTCACCAATACCAATCAATCTATACACTAATGTAACAACCCCAGAATTAATATACAGAAGTACTTCTTTTCAGGTAATCCTCTCTCTGCTTCCCAACCCCAAGCAACCACTGATTTGCTTTTTGATGCTACTGATTCATTTTGGAATCACACAATACGCATACTTTTGTGTGAAGCTTTTTATTCCACATTTGAAGATTCATCCCTGTTGTGGCACTGTTCGCTCCTTTTTATCGATGAGCAGTACACCATCGTATGGCATAACAGTGTGTTTATCCAGTCATCTGTGTAGAGGCGTTTCCGTCATTTCCATTATAAAGATGCTCTGAATAGGTACAGGACTTCATGTGGGCATAGTCTTCATTTCTCTTAGGTAAATACCTTGGATGCACATAGCTTGATCACATGGTAAGTGCATGTTTAACTAAATAAGACACTGCCACACTGTTTCCAAAATGGTTGTACCATTTTTACATTCTCAACAGCAATGTATGAACATTCTAGTTGCTTCACATTCTTGCCATCATTTTTAAATTTTTGCCATTCTAGTGGGTATATAGTGGTATGTCATTATGGTTTTAATTTGCATTAATTACTAATGACACTTTGCATCTTTTCACGTGCACGTTGTCAATTTATGTATCTTCATTTGCAAGCGTCCAAATCTTTTGCCAATTTTAACAACTTTATTATCATTAAAGTACTATAAACTGCATCTATTCAAAGTGTACAATTTGGTAAGTTTTCACTTATGTCCACACCTGAGAAGCCATCACCACAGTCAGGTTAACAAATATTTTTATCAACCCCCCCAGATTTCCTCCAGCACTTCTGTAATCTCTCCCTCCCTCCAGGTCCATCCCTAGGCAACTATGACCTGCTGTCACTATAGATTATTTTTCATATCCTTACCCTTTTGGGAGTTGGTAGAGCCTCTTGAATATGTCAATTTATGTCTTTCACCATATTTGGGAAGCTTTAGGCCAAATATTCTTCAAGTATTTTTTTCCCAGTTTACTTCTCCTCCCCCTCTGGGACTCCAATGACACATATGTTATTTTTTAAATATATATTTTCCCACAGATCCCTGGGACTCTGCTCATTTTTTTTCTAATTTTCTTTTTTCTCTGTTCCTCAGATTGTGTAATTTCTATTGATTTCTTCAAGTTTACAGGTTTTTCCTATGGTCAACACCAGTCTGTCTGCTGTTGAAATCATCCAGTGAACTTTTAATTTCAGATTTTGTATTTTTCAGTTCTAATATTTCCATCTGGTTCTTTTTTATAGTTTTTATTTCTCTGCTGAGAACTTCTACCCTTTTATTCATTCTGAATTTTTTTTAACGTGATGGAGCATGGTTATAAAAGCTTCTCTGAAGTCTTTGATAATTCCAACACATGGGTTACCTTGAAGCTGGCATCTCTTGTCTTTTCCCTTGAGAACTGGCCACATTTTTCTGGTTCTTTGTATGTTGGGTAATTTTGAAATGTCCTGGACACTGTGAATATTATGTTGTGTAGATTTGGGTCCTGTATAGTATCCTCTGGAGACAGTTGATATTTTTGTTTTAGAAGGCAATCAACTCTGTTAGGTTCAAGCTGCAAGTTCTGTCTTACCTTTTGTATGCAGTGGTTCAAATCTAAGTTCAGTTTTCTAAGCCTTTGCTGTGTTGTAGTGGTGGTTTGGGTCTGTCCTGAACTTACATTATTTAGTGATTAGGCTAAAAATATGGGTCCCTGAAATCATACAACTCATTTAAAAAAGTTTTTATGCACACGGTTTAAACCTGATTTTGGTTCTCAAAGCTTGGCTGTGCTGGTTTGGGTCTGTCCCACTCATGCGTAGCTCAGGGGTTAGGTCAACACTTGTATGCAGGTTTGAAGAATTAAGGGACCTCTTTTCTGGATCTCTCTCCTGGATTTCCTCCACACTCTCTGTCCTTTCAGGGTCCCCCTCCTTCCACTGTTGCTTTTGCTATTGTGCTCATGGAGTTGGCCCTCTAGGCAAAGCAGAGAGACAGACAGACAGACACAGAGACACAGAGAGAAAAAGAAGGAACCTAGTAAAACTACCCCTGCATGGATCACTTGTCCAAGTTTTGACTCTCCTCCACAATCTGTTTCATCTACTTTTTAGAGTTCTCAGGTAGTTGGTTTTTGTATCTTGTTCAGAATCTTTAGTCATAATCAATGGGAGGAATGAACGATAGTGAGCTTACACTATCACGCTAGAAAAGGAAACTCCTTTCCAAAATATCTTTTTTGTAAGGTTGTCTGTCTTATTGTTATGTTGTAAGAGCTTTTATATATGCTGGATACAAGTCTTTTGTCAGAAATATGTATCATGAATATTTTCTACCAAGCTCTGTCTCGCCTTTTCATTTTCTTAACAATGTCTTTCTAGG